>NC_092166.1:74486189-74528689 GCF_045791955.1 Oncorhynchus clarkii lewisi
CTGTTCCCCATTGTCCTTGTTGATTATTGTTCCATGTCCATTGGTCTTGTGAGGACCTGTGCTCTGTTGTATCAGCTTTCGTGTTACTGTATGTATCAATGTATCAACCCCCACTTAACCTTAACCCCTAACTCCTGAACCTAACTCCTAACCCTAATTCTAACCCTATCCCTAAACCTAACATCTAAGCCTAAAATAGTATTTTTCCTTGAGCGGACTGGTGAAATGTCCCCACTTTTCCTTGTTATACTATGTCTGTGAGGACTTCTGGTCACCACAAGGATAGTTAAACCAAACGCACGCATACACACACACATACACACACACTCACCACTCACACACAGCAGCCAAGCCCCTTAAGCTTGTCTGTTTTCTGCACGGATGACACTTACTGTAGCACCGTGACTTTCTCTCTCCATCTCTCAAGCTCTCTCTCTCTCTCTCTCCTCTCTATCCCTTTCCCCCTCTCTCCCTCCTTTCCTCCCTCTCTCTCGCACCCTTTTTTCTTCCCTCTCTCTCTCTCTCCCTCCCCCTACTCCACTCTCTCTCTTTCTCTCTATAACTTTTCCCTCTCTCTCTTTCTCTCTCTCCCCCTTTTTTGCTCCCTCTTCCTCTCTTCCTCCAGACCAGTATTGGCTCCAGATGTCCAGTCTGCCTTGGCTGGTGGTTTGATAAATGGTCCTTTATCTCATCTCTGTTCATTGTCATTGTCATTGTCAAGTGTGCGTGTTTCTCTGCGTCTGTGTGTGATTATGTGTCCGTCTTGCTAGTGTGTTCTTGTTCGTGTGTAATTCTACATTCATTGTCTATGTTTTGAAGTGTCTGGGTTCCTCTCAGAAGGTTGCTGTCACTGCGTTCCTCTTAGAAGGGTAAGGGTTTGGGTTAGAAGGTTGCTGTCACTGTGTCTCTAAGAATTTATAAGCATGTAACAGTCCCACATTGTCAAAGCAGAATACACATCTATACTGTTTGAAAAGACAGTATTGAGAAATGATAAAAACAGCATGGCAATCTATCACTACATTTAGTAGAAATGATATGTTTAATAACTAGGCAAGTCAGTTAAGAACAAATTCTTATTTACAATGATGGTCTACACCAGCCAATCCTGGACATTGCTGGGCCCATTGTGCCCTGCCCTATGGGACTCCCTATCACAGCCAGTTGTGATACAACCTGGATTCGAACCAGAGTGTCTGTAATGACACCTCTAGCACTCTAGCACTCTAGCACTGAGACTGACAATTTTGTCAGTCAGCCCAACCCCTCTCCTATAATTATTTATTATTTATTTGTGCTTAATGTTTCTTATATTTGATTGTGATTCAGAGTCACTGGGATCAGCATTTTTTTTTTTGGACCAAGAATCCTTTTTTTTTTCTAAATTAGAAAATCATCACTGCATGTACCACCTATAAGCCTACATTTGGCTGATAATACAATGAAGATACATATTAGGCATTGCACATGTAAATTGCTTAGAAATTATATTTTAGAATTCACCCAATCCAACCCCCCTCCCTCTCTCTTTCTCTCTTTCACTCCCGCTCTTTCTCTCTGCCCGGTTGTTTCTCTCTCTCGCTCTGTCTCAAGGTGCCCTGAGCAAGGACAAATTGAAACAAGTTTGACAGACACAGAGCTCACATTAACAGCATTAAAATTAATAACACATAGGCAGCTTTTTATCAATGTAATTCATTATTTATGACCAACGTTTATTGAAGCTTTATGCAGGTTGACAGATAGGTAGGTAGTTAGATAAATATAAACATTTTTACTCTTGGGGTGTCAGAGCTTGCCATTGCGCATTCTATGGCGTGACACTTAGTTTTTTTTCTCTCTCTCTCTCTCTCTCTCTCTCTCTCTCTCTCTCTCTCTCTCTCTCTCTCTCTCTCTCTCTCTCTCACTCTCAGAGTAGCACTTTATGTAAGATGATACCTGCGCGTGTGGGTGCACTGTACTGTAGCCTATTAGCTCGAGCTCCCACTCCCTCTCCTGTTCCCGTTACCCGGTGAATGATATCAACAGAGCGTTTTGCCTGTTCCCTACTGAGCGAAAGAGCACGCTTGAAAGGAGAATAACATCAAACCGCACATCTGAACGACAGCCAGAGCGCATGGAACCAGAGAAAATATAGGCTACCCACAGCAACGGCGAGAGCACATTGACAGGACAACTGGAGGACTGTTTATTCAAGTTGGACGGATGATTTAGCGAACACAATTGAGTAGACTGCCCGGCGGATGATAAGCGTCCGGGACCGGTGCTGTCGATTGTGCGAGGAGGCAAGTTAACGTTACCGGAAGAAGAAGGTGAGTGAGAGTGAAAGTTTCAGATGGTGGTCCAATTGATTAATTAGCCTATAGTATCAACTAGAATATACAGCCATGGGTCTGAGGTAGTGGGCTACGTAATGTTTAGCATAATGTTAACAGTTATTTGTAAGTGGTTGGTTGGATTGGCTTACGGTTTAGGAATTGTTGAATTTGTACAACGTTGGATCGGTGAGCTTGTTGGTCATGATAATACCGTAAATCACCATAGGCTATGACAGTGTTGACGGTCTTGGCTCAGTCCGTTAGTCATACAGCAGGTGTCTGTTTGACGAGCAGCAGACTATTTTCAGTTGAAATCAATGTCACTGACACCAGTAGGATTTGATTCATTACATGTATCACAACACGGGCCTATGTTTGGAGATATGAGTGATGCGGTTTTATATAGGTCTATCTCACATGGTGAGTTAGTTTGGCACCCGATCTAGAACCGAGATTGTGATGATGGACTCTCCAATTTGACTTGACGCTGAGCTGTTGCTCTCTGGGTGGAATGAAGTTGCCCAGTGATCTTGTGTCAGCTTTTGTGTGGTTGAAATCCGTGATATATATAGGGATACAGAGGGTGTGCACTTCTAAACCCATGTAGCCAAGGGTTTACCCACCTATTAGTAGGGAGGGCAAATTGAAAGGGCAGCTGCAAAGTCACTATTAGTTGATCTAAACGTCCATCGGAATGGCAAACTAGCACGTGATAGCCGTTGATCCGATGGTCCATTGAAATCCGTTCGACCAACCTTTACTTGGTTAGGATATACTTTTTTCGTTGTCGATATATATACTTTTTCCCGGTGTCTTATACGCTCCTGTTTCCAGTTGCAGGTGGAACTGCAAAAAACTTAACATTTCAGAACAATATTACATTTTGCGTTTCCCTTTCCATTTTGTCAACCTCCAATCAAAATCAAACACTCCAAAATGTTGGAGGCTGTTCTGCATGCAGGTTGTCCTCTAATCAGAAGCCGACTATGCTCAACTCCATCGTAAATCGTGGAGTTAAGTTTAATCGGCAATCGAACCAGTGATGTCCAGATTCCGTGTGGTTTTTGAGTTGTGTTCGTTTCAACAGGGCACAAAACTAGATTCACCACAAATAGATGAGTGATTAATTGCATATGCTTATGCAGTTTACAGTGCCTTTGGAAAGTATTCACACCTCTTGACTTTTTCCACATGTTGTTAGGTTACAGCCTTATTCTAAAATGGATTAAATTGTTTTTCCCCCTCAGCAATCTACACACAATACCTCATAATGACAAAGCAAAAGCAGGTTCTGACATTTTTGCTAATTTATTCAAAATAAAAACTGAAATATCACATTTACAAAAATATTTAGACCCTTTACTCAGTACTTGAAGCACCTTTGTCATCTGTTACAGCATTGAGTCTTGGGTATGACGCTACAAGCTTGGCACACCTGCATCTGGGGAGTTTCTCCCATGCTTCTCTGCAGATCCTCTCAAGCTCTGTCGGGTTGGATTGGGATCGTCACTTCACAGCTATTTTCAGATCTCTCCAGAGATGTTTGATCGGGTTCAAGTCCAGGATATTCAGAGTCCTATGTTGTCTTGGCTGTATGCTTAGGGTCGTTGTCCTGTTGGAAGGTGAACCTTCACCCCAGTCTGAGGTCCTGAGCGCTCTGGAGCAGGTTTTCATCAAGGATCTCTCTGTACTTTGCTCCGTTCATCTTTCCCTCAATCCTGACTAGTCTCCCAGTCCCTGCCGCTGAAAAACATCCCAACAACATGATGCTGCCACCACCATGCTTCACCGTAGGGATGGTCACAGGTTTCCTCCAGACGTGATGCTTGGCATTCAGGACAAAGAGTTCAATCTTTGTTTTATCAGACCACAGAATCTTGTTTATCATTGTCTGAGAGTCTTTAAGTGCCTTTTGGCAATCTCCAAGCGGGCTGTCATATGCCTTTCACTGAAGAGTGGCTTCCGTCTGGCCACTCTACCATAAAGGCCTGATTGGTGGAGTGCTGCAGAGATGGTTGTCCTTCTGGAAAGTTCTCCCATTTCCAAAGAGGAACTTTAGAGCTCTGTCAGTGACCATTGGGTTCATGGTCACTTCCCTGACCAAGGCCCTTCTCCCCCCATTGCTCAGTTTGGCCGGGCAACTGTGTTCTTGGGGACCTTCAATGCTGCAGAATTTTTTTGTACCCTTACCCAGATCTGTGCCTCGACACAATCCTGTTTCTAATTCTACGGACAATTTCTCCGACCTCATGGCTTTGTTTTTGCTCTGACATGCACTGTCAACTGTGGGGCCTTATATAGACAGGTGTGTGCCTTTCCAAATCATGTCCAATCAATTGAATTTACCACAGGTGGACTCCAATCAAGTTGTAGAAACATCTCCAGGATGGTCAATGGAAACAGGATGCACCTGAGCTCAATTTCGAGTCTCATAGCAAAGGGTCTGAATATTTATGTAAATAAGGTATTTCTATTTTTTATTTTCAATAAATTTGGAAAATATATTAAAAACCTGTTTTTGCCTTGTCATTATGGAGTATTGTGTGTAGATTAGGAATTGTTTTATATCTAATCCATTTAAGAATAAGGCTGTAATGTAACAAAATGTGGAAAAAGTCCAGGCATCTGAATACTTACCGAAGGGACCGCATAAGGTTTAACATTTATTTAACAAAAATAGCCACTACAACTACAAAATACAACTACAAATCCGATAGCTATTGTGGCACATGCATGTGTCGATAGCAGGCTACATTTTGTGTTTCTGTTTTCAATATATCACAAACTGTTTCTGCATATTGATTATTGATTTGGGCAATTTATCATCAAGATCAAGATTGGATCCCCCGAGCTTACAAGGTGAAAATCTGTCGTTCTGCCCTTGAACAAGGCAGTTAACCACCATTCCTAGGCCGTCATTGAAAATAAGAATGTGTTCTTAACTGACTTGCCTAGTTAAATAAAAGTATTTTTAATTAAAAAAAATAATCGGCAAATCGGCGCCCAAAAATACCGATTTCCGATTGTTATGAAAACTTAATCGGTCGACCTCTAGTAGTGGCTAGGAAAAACTCCTAGAAAGGCAGCAACAGCATAATGTTCAGTTAATGTTTTAGAAATATAAATGGAACTTTCAACATTCACCCCAGTCTGAGGTTCTACTCAATCAGGTAAAAACTGCTGAATGAGTCCAAAAACGCTCTGTGATCACCACAAATCATGAAAACGGGTATGATGTGCCTTTTTGCGTTAGGTTTCTCTGTCGTGTTGCATTTGATCCCACAAGTTGGTCTGATACCAGATTAAGCATGTGCAGTGCTCTCACACACTTACTTAAACCTGTTGCGTCGAGCCATCCCGGATCCGGGATCGTGAATACAGCCTCAAGCTCATTACCATAACGCAACGTTAACTATTCATGAAAATCGCAAATGAAATGAAATGAATATGCTAGCTCTCAAGCTTAGCCTTTTGTTAACAACACTGTCATCTCAGATTTTCAAAATATGCTTCTCAACCATTGCAAAATAAGCATTTGTGTAACAGCTAGCGCACCTAGCGTAGCATTTAGCGTTAGCATTAGCAATTAGCAACCTCTTCACAAAAACCAGAAAATCATTCAAATAAAATCATTACTTTTGAAGAACTTCAGATGTTTTCAATGAGGAGACTCTCAGTTAGATAGTAAATGCTCAGTTTTTCCTGAAAGATGATTTGTTTAGGAGAAATTGCTCCGTTTGGTGCGTCACGTTTGGCTACAAAAAAAAAACGAAAATTCAGTCTTCAAAATGCCGAACTTTTTTCCAAATTAACTCCATAATATCAACTGAAACATGGCAAACGTTGTTTAGAACCAATCCTCAAGGTGTTTTTCACATATCTCTTGGATGATATATCGTTCGTGGAAGTGTGCTTTCCCCTCTGAATCCCAGGAGAAAATGCCTGCTGCTGAAGATTACGCACCAATTTACACAAAGGACACCGGGCGGACCCGTGGTAAATGTAGTCTCTTATGGCCAATCTTCCAATGATATGCCTACAAATACGTCACAATGCTGCAGACACCTTGGAGAAACGATAGGAAGGGCAGGCTCATTCCCGGCGCATTCACAGCCATATAAGGAGACAATAGAAAACAGAGCTTCGAAAATTCTGCCCATTTCCTGGTTAAAGTATCATCTTGGTTTCGCCTGTAGCATGAGTTCTGTGGCACTCACAGATAATATCTTTGCAGTTTTGGAAACCTTAGAGTGTTTTCTTTACAAAGTTGCCAATTATATGCATAGTCGAGCATCTTTTCATGACAAAATATTGCGCTTAAAACGGGCACGTTTTTTTTATCCATAAAGCGCCCCCTATATCCAAGAAGTTAAACAGCCACGCAGGCATGCAACTACACACACAGAGGGAGAGAGATGCATCTGTCACTAAGCCAGCTACTGAAACAGCTGTAGAGTCAACTTTTTATCTGGAGAGATACAGAGATACACCTGCCGGCTAAATCCTTAGGCTCAAAAATTCATAGAAATGTGTGTACACAGCTCTCATGACCTGAAGTGCTAGTCCCACACGCACAATTGCTTGGAAGCACGCAGGAACACACACACACACACACACACACACACACACACACACACACACACACACACACACACACACACACACACACACACACACACACACACACACACACACACACATACTCAAACAGATATGCTGCTTCACACAAGGACAGCCATTTTAACAGCAGTAGAGAAAGAAGTGATGTTTTGTTTTCGTGATTTATTTTTTCAATACAACTATTTGAATCTGCTTTCAGCCAACTGGTACCTAAGTAATTGATCCAACAGTCACTTCTGTGTTTATTGACTTATGCCCTCCTGGTTAGGATTCTCCTGGCTGCAGTTTGGCTGTCGCTATTATTGTGGTGCTGAACTTGGGGACGCCGATTCCTTTGCTGTCCACATTAGTGGTACTGACTAGCTGCTCTTATGCAGTACTTTAGCATCGGACCTTTTACTCTTGTGGCAAACAATCTGAGCACTTTTCTAGTTTCGAGGCCGGTTTCCCAGACACAGATTAAGCCTAGACAAAACTCTTTCAGTGGAGCAGCATAGCTTTAGTCTAGGTTTTGGGAGTAAACAGCACTCCCACTTGACTTTTTTTCCCCCTTACTAGCTCTGAATTTGCTGATAGTTACTTTATTGAAGAATGATGCACTTACTATGACTGTGATATGTGGTTGTCCCACCTAGCTATCTTAAAACGAATGCAGTAACTGTATCTGGATAAAAGTGTCTGGTAAATGACAAACATGTAGGTGTTTAACTTCTCTAGGGTAGAATGGAATGTTGGATGAAAAGCGTTCCCAAATTAAACTGCCTTCTATTCAGGCCCAGAAGATAGGATTTGCATATAATTAGAAAACACTCACACATAATGTCTGTGAGTGTAACAGAACTGATTTGGCAGATGAAAACCTGAGAAAAATCCATTCAGGAAGTAGGATTATTTTTGTTGTTGTAGTTTTCTATTCAATGCCATTACAGTATCCATTGACTTAGGCAGTTCCTATGCCTTCCACTAGATGTCAACAGTCTTTACAAATTGTTTCAGGCTTGTATTCTGAAAAATGAGGGAGTAAGAGCAGTCTGTCACAGAGCTTTTTCATGCGCGTGACCGAGAGAGAACCTTTATTGTTTACCTTTTATATTGAAGACGTTATTGTCCGGGTTGAAATATGATCGATTATTTAGGCTAAAAACAACGTGAGGTTTGAATATAAACATCGTTTGACATGTTTCTATGAACTTTACGGATACAATTCGATTTTTTTTAAAAATCTCCCTGTTGTGACTGCGTTTGAGCCTGTGGATTAAAGAAGAAAACGCGCGAACAAAACTGAGGTTTTCGGATATAAAGAGAGACTTTATCGAACAAAAGGAACATTTATTGAATAAATGAGTGTCTTCTGAGTGCAATCATATGAAGATCATCAAAGGTAAGTGAATAATTGTATCTCTATTTCTGACTTGTGTGACTCTTCTACTTGGCTGGTTACTGTTTGTAATGATTTGTCTGCTGGGGTATGTTCTCAAATAATCGTAAGGTATGCTTTCGCCATAAAGCATTTTTGATCTGACACCGTGGTTGGATTTACAAGAAGTTAATCTTTCTAGCGCAGGCGTTCCGCTAGCGGAACCCCTCGACATTATTCCGCTGAAAAGGCAGTGCGCGAAATTCCAAAATATTTTTTAGAAATATGTAACTTTCACACATTAACAAGTCCAATACAGCAAATGAAGGATAAACATCTTGTTAATCTACCCACCGTGTAATCTACCCACCGTGTTACAGCGAAAGCACAACATATGATTATGTTAGGTCATAGCCAAGTCAGAAAAACACACAGCCATTTTTCCAGCCAAAGGTAGGAGTCACAAAAAGCAGAAATATAGATAAAATGAATCACTAACCTTTGATGATCTTCATCAGATGACACTCAAAGGACATCATGTTACACAATACATGTATGTTTTGTTCGATAATGTGCATATTTATATCCAAAAATCTCAGTTTACATTGGCGCGTTACGTGCAGTAATGTTTTGATTCCAAAACATCTGGTGATTTTGCAGAAATACTCATAATAAACATTGATAAAAGATACAACTGTTATTTACATACTTAAAGATAGACTTCTCCTTAATGCAACCGCTGTGTCAGATTTCAAAAAAACTTTACGGAAAAAGCATAATCTGAGAACGGCGCTCAGAGCCCAATCCAGCCAGAGAAATATCCGCCATTTTGGAGTCAACAGAAGTTAGAAATAACACTATAAATATTCACTTACCTTTGATTATCTTCATCAGAAGGCACTCCCAGGAATCCCAGTTCGACAATAAATGACTGATATGTTCCATAAAGTTCCATAAAGTCCATCATTTATGTCCAAATAGCCACTTGTTGTTAGTGTGTTCAGTCCAGTAATGTTCATGAGGCGCGAGCACTTCATCCAGACAAAAAATTTAAAAGTTCCGTTACAGGTTGTAGAAACAAGTCAAACGATGTATGGAATCAATCTTTAGGATGTTTTTAACATAAACCATCAATAAGGTTCCAACCAGAGAATTCCTATGTCTGAAGCAAAGCACTGGAACAAGAGCTAACTCTGTCGGAAGCGCACGTCACGAGCCTGAGACACTCTGCCAGACCACTGACTCAAACAGGTCTCATGAGCACCTCCTTTATAGTAGAATCCTCAAACCAGTTTCTAAAGACGGTTGACATCTAGTGGAAGCCGTAGGAAGTGCAACTTGACTCCATAGACACTGTGTATTCGGTAGGCCAAGCTTTGAAAAACTACAAACCTCAGATATCCCACTTCCTGGTTGGATTTTTCTCAGGTTTTCGACTGCATATATTAGCATCTGGGACAGAGTAGGAGGCAGTTCACTCTGAGTTCTGAAATACTCACAGACATCATTCAAACAGTTTTAGAAACTCCAGAGTGTTTTCTATCCAATACCAATAATAATATGCATATATTAGCATCTGGGACAGAGTAGGAGGAAGTTCACTCTGGGCAAGCTATTCATCCAAAAGTGAAAATGCTGCCCCCTATCCCCAAAAGGTTAACCTATTTACACCTACACCTATTTACACCTACACCTTTACACCTATGTAAATAGTTGTATCTTTTCTGAATTTTTATAATGAGTATTTCTGTATTTGAATTTGGCGCTCTGCAATCTCACTGGATGTTGGCCAGGTGGGACGCTAGCGTCCCACATATCCTAGGGAGGTTTTAATTAACCCAAACATGTGTTAGGTCAAGCAGCCTGTGGAGGTATAGAGCCAGCCCTGTGGGTGTGTTTGGTGAAGTTACACTTTTCCAGTTTAAGGGTTAAGGTTAGGATTGGGGAGGGGAAACTGATCCTAGATCGGCACCTAAGGGAATCTTATCCTGGAGCGTACTCCTGGATGTACACGATTGACTACTATTGACCAACAGGTGAAACTGACTGTATATATTGTTTGTAGTCTATTTATTTGTCAACAAAAGGGTTAGAATGTATTTCACAGCCCTGATACCCCCATTTGATAAATTCAACAATCAGGGGGGAGAGGACAGCAACAGAATAGAACAGAATAGAATAGAACAGAACAGAATAGAACAGAACAGAAATGTTACATCTGCTCCTGCCACACCCTCTACTTTTCATCCTGGACCTCCCTAACCTGCCACCACTCCCCCAGTGCTCTCTCTCTATCCCTCTCTCTCTGTGTGTATGTGATTGTGTGAGTGGAGACAGGTGTGCTAGAAGCTGAGCGGATTCCCACCAGCTGCAAACTGTTCCATAATCAAGAACCCTACAAATACTCAGCCCTGCCACTTCCACGCTGACAGATCGTAGCCTCTACTCAGTCAGTCTGGATTTCTAGC
Organism: Oncorhynchus clarkii lewisi; assembly: GCF_045791955.1. Lineage (NCBI taxonomy): Eukaryota > Metazoa > Chordata > Actinopteri > Salmoniformes > Salmonidae > Oncorhynchus > Oncorhynchus clarkii. The sequence goes on from NC_092166.1 coordinate 74,496,953, forward strand.
TGTTTGTTCCTGCATAGATTTTGTTATCCTGTTGTGCCTGTTTTTCCCTAGCCTCGTGCTGCTTTTTCCCTCCGCTACAGTCCCGTTTGCTTTGACTCTGGTACCTGTCTCCAGTCCCTCGTCTTCTCAGTCCTGCTTTCCTGCAGGAAAGCAGGCACAACACCACCCTCACCTCCACCTCTGATCCATTGAAATCCTGAGGCAGAGGCAGCATTCCTGGAACTCAAGTATCGCTTCACTTCTGCCCCGGTCCTCACTCTGCCCGACCCAGAACTACAGTTCATCGTGGAGGTGGACGCCTCTGACGCTGTTCTGTCTCAACGTTCCCCCTCTGATCAGAAGGTCCACCCACGTGCATTCTTTTCCTGTAAGCTCTCACCTGCAGAGAGGAACTTTGACATCGGAAACCGGGAACTCCTGGTAGTTAAGCTGGCTCTTGAGGAATGGCGTAACTGGCTGGAGGCCTTGTACACCCCACCTTCATCGCGTGGACTGACCATTTAAAAACCTGTCCTACATCCAGACTAGAAATGTCTGAACTCCCGGAAAGTCAGATGGGCATTGTACTTTGGAAGATTCAATTTCACACTCACTTATCGCCCCAGTTCGAGGAATACCAAGCCTGATGCCCTCACCAGTTCACCACTGACAACACGGGTACCAAGCCAGAAGCCATTGTGCCATCCCCTTGCATCATTGCCGCCGTTGCCTGGGAGATCGAGTCCTGGTTCCGCCAGGCTCAGCAGAACCAGCCTAACCCGGGTAACGGTCCTAGTAATGTTCTGTTTGTTTCAGATTGTGTTCGCTCTGTTCTTCGATGGGCCATTCTACCCATCTCACCTGTCACCCTGGTATTAATCCGGACCCTTGCCTTCCTGCGTCCAGCGCTTTTAGTGGCCCACCATGGAGAGGGATGAATGGAAGTTTGTCTCAGCCTGCTCGGTATGTGCCTGGAACAAAACCTCCACTAAACCCACTTAGGGTCTGCTTTGCCCTCTTCCCATACCCAGTCGCCCCTGGTCACACATAGCTCTGGACTTCGTCACTGGCCTTCCCCCATCTAACGGTAACTCCGTCATCCTCACCATTATTGACAGATTTTCCAAAGCGGCTCACTTCATTCCCCTCCAAGCTCCCGTCCTCCAGGGAAACTGCAGACCTGCTAGTATCCCATGTGTTTTGTCTGCATGGCATTCCCACTGACATCGTTTCCGACAGGGAACCCCAGTTTACCTCCCAGGTATGGAGATCCTTCTGTTCAGCTCTTGGTATCAATGTCAGTCTTCTGGATATCACCCCCAAACAAACGGCTGGACCGAATAGGCCAACCATGAGATGGAGACTGCCCTACGCTGCGTGACTTTTGCTAACCCTTTTTCCTGGAGTGCTCAGCTACTCTGGGTTGAATATGCCCACAACACCCTCACCAATGCCTCGTCAGGTATGTCACCTTTCGACTGTGCTTTGTGTTACCAACCCCTCCTCTTTCCCCGCCCAAGAGGTCAAGTCCTTGACCAAGAGGCCCTTTGTCCTTGACCATCTGCACTGCTGTCATCGTACCTGGAGGAAGGCTGCGCTTTGTGCCTCTGACAGGACCCAGTCCCAAGTCAACCGTCGCCGGGCCTCAGCCCCAGTTCTCCCCCTCTGGTCAAAAGGTATGGCTCTTATCGAAGGACCTGCCATTGAAGGTGGCATCGAAGGAACTTCCCTTAACCCCTCTGCTGTGCGCCTGAAACTCCCAGCCTCTCTCAGGATCCATCCTACCTTCCATGAATCCCTGATTAAACCAGTCTGCTCCAGCCCCCTGTTTCCTCCTGCAGCAGCCCCCCCCCATCAGGGTCACGGCTGGCAGTACTTGGTGAACTGGGAGGAATATGGGCCTGAGGAGCGCTGCTGGGTGCCCCGCTGTAGCATTCTGGACCCCTCACTCTTACGTGATTTTCATACCCTACACCCAGATAAGCCCAGTTGGATGCCAAGTGGTGTCCGTACTGTTACATCTGCTCCTGCCACGCCCTCTACTTCTCATCCTGGACCTCCCTAACCTGCCACCACTCCCCCAGTGCTCTCTCTCTCTCCCTCTCTCTGTGATTGTGTGAGTGGAGACCAGGTGTGCTGGAAGGAGAACAGATTTCTACCAGCTGCAACCTGTTCCATAATCAAGAACTGTACAAATACTCAGCCCTGCCACTTCCACGTTGCCAGATTGTAGCCTCTACTCAGTTAGTCTGCATTTCTAGCTGTTTGTTCCTGCATAGATTTTGTTACCCTGTTGTGCCTGTTTCCCCTAGCCTCACGCTGCTTTTTCTCTCCGCTACAGTCCCGTCTGCTTTGATTCTGGTACCTGTCTCCAGTCCCTTGTCTCCTCAGTCCTGCTTCTCTGCCCTGGATCTTCGCTCTACTGCTTCATTGGATTCCGCTCCAGACCTGCTTACCCGGTTCCTAATCTCCTTGCACTCAGCCTCAGTCCAGATTCCCTACTACCCACCCAATATTCCCTTGGACTGCACCCTATCTCCTCTCCTGCTTTTCAATAAAAATATTGGTTACCTTTCCTTGTATCCTCATATGAGTCTGCATTTGAGTTCCCCTGCTCCGCCCCGCGTAACAAGAACAGAACAGAAAATACTAGAATACAGTATAATAGGGGTCTTGTTAGGGATTAAATATGATAGGGGTTAACTGTAAAGCATGCCCTCACGTCTATCATCCAGTGCCTTTACTTTTCTATCTCTGTCAATATGCCTTTTTGCCCTTTTAAACTTCTTGGGGAGTCCTCCGTTTTTTTATAGTTGCATATTTTCTACCTGGTCAGGCATGATAACGAGTGCAATAGAGGGTAGACATACGCAATTTTACTCTGTTCTTCCACTTTATTCATCCAAAGCCAATTATATCAATGCATTTTATCCTTTCAAACGCTCAGACAAGTCTAGGAAAGGCCTCGGTTTGTGCATGATTACATGTTCTCCACGGGCACATTATGTATCTGTCTCTCCCTCCCCCTTCTCTCCCTCCCTCTGTGCTGTAAGTCAGGTGTGATGGACAGTAGAGGGGTTACACAGCCATCTCTGCTCTCCACTGATGAAACACAGAGGGCCACGGATACATACACACACACACACACACACACACACACACACACAAACATACAGACCCGAGGTGCTAGATTGCGAGGGACTGTGGAGAGAATCTGATTACCCGACTGGCATAATTACTGTGGCCTAGATGTATAATCAGGGTAGGGATCTTGTATTTGAAAAGTGTCTGCCACACGCACACACACACACACACACACACACACACACACAAGGCTGGCACAATTACTGTGCAATCGTGTAATCGGCGATTATGGATGAAGACCGTCATGAAAATAAAATAACAGGCCATAACCGTAAAACATACACCGAACATACACCACACACCACACACACACTGAGACACTAACACACACAGTCAGACCGGCCAGTAATCTTGTTCTTGAAAAGTGTCTGCTGTCATTATCATACTGTTGCTCTCATTACTCTAACTGGTGTCCCACCTACTGTTCATGTGTCTGCAGCACTCTCATTTGTCTAAGACTGCTCCATGGCAACAAGCAGCATCTTCTGTCTGACTATCTATCACACACAGCGTGGGGTGACCTTTTATGCAGTGTGTTTGTGTGTGTTTGTGCGTTTGTGTGTGTGTGTGTGTATTTGTGTGTGTATGTGTATGTGTATGTGACCTTTATCTCTGTGTATCTACATTAATTGCTTATTTCTGGCTAATGGGGAGCAAGGTGCTACATCTCTCTGTCACTATAACAACACTCATCCACGCATGCACGCACGCACGGACACACACACACGCACACACACGCACGCACGCACGGACACACACACACACACACACACACACACACACACACACACGGTACCATACCTGCAAGCTTGAGTTTCACTGATTTATGATATTTTATATAAAAAATAAGTCAAGGTCATAGTGGTACATTTGAAGTAGTACTGTATTTCCTATCTGAAACAGTGCATTCTGAAAGTTTTCAGACCCCTTGACTTTTTCCACATTTTGTTACGTAACATCCATTCTAAAATGTATTCAATTGTTTTTTTTTACCCCTCATTAATCTACACACAATATCCCATAATCACGAAGCAAAAACAGGCTTTTAGATTTTTTTGCAAATGTATATAAAAAAATGAAATATCACCTTCACATAAGTATTCAGACCCTTTACTCAGTACCTTGTTGAAGCACCTTTGGCAGCGATTACAGCCTCAAGTCTTCTTGGGTATGATGCTACAAGCTTGGCACACCTGTGTTTAGGGAGTCTCTCCCATTTTTCTCTGCAGATCCTCTCAAGCTCTGTCAGGTTGGATGGGGAGCGTTGCTGTACATCTATTTTCATGTCTCTCCAGAGATGTTAGATCAGGTTCAAGTTCGTGCTCTGGCTTGGTCACTCAAGGACATTCAGAGACTTGTCCCAAAGCCACTCCTGCATTGTCTTGGCTGTGTGCTTAGGTTCGTGGTCCTGTTGGAAGGTGAACCTTCGCCTTCAATGGCAAACATTTATAAAAACCTGTTTTCACTTTGGCATTATGGGGTATTTTCTGTACATTTATGAGGAAAAACATGAATTTAATGTGGAAATGGGGATGGGGTCTGAATACTTTCCGAATGCGCTGTATGTCAATATAGATGTGTTATTGTGATAATATCGCTGTTATATTAATAATAGGGCACACACACACACACACAAATTGTAAGTTGTGTTTTTCATATCCTACGGAGCAGACAGAACTTTTGAGCAGAAGCAGAGCGCTAATGCTGTGTGTGTGTGTGTGTGTGTGTGTGTGTGTGTGTGTGTGTGTGTGTGTGTGTGTGTGACCATCATTACTCTATCTCTCAGTGATGTAACTATTTTTACCCCAGCAGCTCTCACACTGAACCACAAGGCTAACAAGGAGTTTTATTCTCATAACTTGCACAGTGTGATACACAGTGTGATCTTGACGTGTGTGTCCACATGTATGAGTGTAGTCTGTGCACGTGTGTGAATAATGTGCGTATAATAATTGGCTGTGTGTATTGTAACCAGGGCGTAAGTGTAACAGTAACTAGATCTGAGAGGAAGTGACATCACCGTTGTTGTTTTTTTGCCACCTCTCTTTATAGAAATGTTCCCAAAGATTTCTTTCAGTCATGTTTTGAAACTTTTTCAAATAGCTCCAAGTTAACAATTACAAAAAACAGTCATTAAATGGTGATAAGCAAAACAACTTTGTTGTTTTTAAAAGTAACCATATTCATAACATACAATTAGTAATGGATTTCTTTAAAGGGTTATTCTTATTATATATTGGACACACCTACTCATTCAATGGTTTTTCTTTATTTGGACTATTTTCTACATTGTAGAATAATAGTGAAGACAAAAACTATGAAATAACACATATTTATGTAGCAAGGAGATTCCTGCAAAAATATTATTTGAAGATTTGAATATGTAGATTACTACATATTCATGTAGTAACCAAAAAAGTGTTAAACAAATCAAAATATATTTGATATTTGAGATTCTTCAGAGTAGCCGCCCTTTGCCTTGATGACAGCTTTGCACACTCTTGGCATTCTCTCAACCAGCTTCATGAGAAATGCTTTTCCAACAGTCTTGAAGGAGTTCCCACGTATGCTGAGCACTTGTTGGTTGCTTTTCCTTCACTCTGTTGTCCAACTCATCCCAAACCATCTCATTTAGGTTGAGGTCAGGTGATTGTGGAGCTCAGGTCATCTGATGCAGCACTCCATCACTCTCCTTCTTGGTCAAATAGCCCTTACACAGTGTTTAACACTTTTTTGGTTACTACATGATTCCATATGTTTTATTTCATAGTTTTGATGTCTTCACTATTATTCTACAATGTAGAAAATAGTCAAAATAATGAAAAACCCTTGAATGAGTAGGTGTGCCCAAACCTTTGACTGGTACTGTACGTTCCAACAGAACAAGGACCCCAAGCATAGAGCCTAAGCAATGCTGGAATGGCTTCATAACAAGAATGTGAAAGTCTTTGCTCTGTGGCAGGTAGCCTAGCGGCTAGAGCATTGGGCCAGTAAACAAAAGTATTTTAGCACTACACAGCTGATTCAAATAATCAACTAATGATCAAGCTTTGATAATTTGAATCAGATGCGTAGTGCTAGGGCAAAAAACGAAATATGCTCCCCTTGGCGTCCCTAGGACCGAGTTTGGGAAACGGTGCATTATGGGGTATTTCACAGCAAAATGTGAAATAAGTCAAGGGGTATGAATCATTTCTGTAGGGACTGTATCATACAAAAATGGATGTAGCAACTGCAGATTGCCCCTTTAAGGCATTATAAATGTTGTTTATTTCTCTCATTACTCCTACCATTAGAAAGGCCTCTTAGTCCCATTGCACACGTATAAAAGCATGCACAAATGCGAGGACACACACACATACACACACACACACACACACACATACATGCACACACTCTCCAACAGTGATGGAGTGAAGAGGGGAGGCAGAGGAGAGGATGGAGGGATGTTTAAAGAGAGAAAAGAAGGAGAAAGGACTTTGATAGAAAACCTCCAGGCTTCACTACCACCTGCTGTTTTCTCTCTCTCTCTCTCTCTCTCTCTCTCTCTCTCTCTCTCTCTCTCTCTCTCTCTTTCTCTCTCCCTTTTCTCTCTCTCTCTCTCTCTCTCCCTTTTTCTCTATCTATCTCGCGCTCTCTCTCTATCTCTCGCTCTCACATGCTCTCTCTCTCAAATGCTCTCTCTCTCACATGCTCTCTCTCTCTTTCTCTCTCTCTCCCTCTTACAGCGAAGGCTCTGAATGTTGCTAGGGACATAGTTTTTTATTGGAGGCTATACTGAGTTCTTCGTCTTTCAAAAAATGTGTGCAGTCCACTTTTTAACGTGCAGTACAATTCAGGGTATTACCTCACCTAGATAAGCACCCCATGTCCTACATAATTTTTTTGGTGGTGTCTGCAAACTTTTATTTTCCATTTTTCAGGGTCACAAAGTGAACAAGTTTGGGAACCACTGTTTGCAATGATATGGACAGTACAGTATTTCACACCATTTAAGGTGAAAGTTGTTTTGTGCAGTACAGATACTGTGTGTGAACCTCCGCAGAGGAATGAAGCAGCGTATCTCAACCCTCTCTAAAGAAACACTGCTTCTTCTTCCCTGAGTAGCCACTTACTGTTATTAATATGAAATATTTAATATCTATTAATATTTAAATGTGGTGAAAAAAAGACCCAAACTTTTCCCATTTATCAGACAGAACAAAAGGGACATTTGGTGTGTGTGTGTGCATGCGTCTGCCTGCGTGCGAGTGTGTGTGACGGTTTAGTCAGGAGTTATCTGTCGATGTGGTCTTGAAACAGAATACTATTATAGTCCATTCAGTTCCCAGATTCCCAAGGCCCCAGGCGGACTTCTCCTCTTCCACTTCTCTTTTAGTTGTTATTTAACCAATTCATTGAGCAGTCTCTGCTGATGGTGCGACAGTTAGCATGCACAGTGCCTTCGGAAAGTATTCAGACTCCTTGACTTTTTCCACATTTTGTTACATTACAGCCGTAGTCTAAAATGGATGGGAAAAAATGTCGTCATCAATTTACACACAGAACCCCAAAATGACACAAACGAAAACAGGTTTTTAGATTTTTTTGATAATTAAAAAAAATAATAAAACGTAAATACCTTATTTACATAAGTATTCAGACCCTTTGCTATGAGACTCGAAATTGAGCTCAGGTGCATCCTGTTTCCATCGATCATCCTTGAGACGTTTCTGCAATTTGATTGGAGTCCACCTGTGGTAAATGAAATTGATTGAACATGATTTGGGAAGGCACACTCTGTTACGTCCGTCATCGGAATGAGACCAAAACGCAGCGTGGAAAGTGTACATCTTACTTTATTTTGATGAACACCAAAAAGAACAAAATACAAACAAACGTAAAGTTCTGTAGTCTCCACAGCAACTATGCAAAAACAAGATCCCACAAACTCAGGTGGAAAACAGGCTGCCTAAGTATTCCCAATCAGAGACAACGATAGACAGCTGCCTCTGATTGGGAACCATACCCGGCCAACAAAGAAATAGAAAACTAGAATGCCCACCCAAATCACACCCTGACCTAACCAAATAGAGAAATAAACAGGCTCTCTAAGCTCCGGGTTTGACACACCCCTGTCTTTATAAGGTCTTTATACAGTCTTTATAAGGTCCCACAGTTGACAGTGCTTGTCAGAGCAAAAACCAAGACATGAGGTTGTAGGAATTGTTTGTGGATCTCCAAGACAGGATTACATGTTTTATTTATTTAACCTTTTATTTAACTAGGCAAGTTAGTTAAGAACAAATTCTTATTTACAATGACGGCCTACCGATAGGCAAAAGGCCTCCTGCATGGACAGGGGCTGGGATTTAAAATAATACAAAGTAAAAAAATAAAGGACAAAACACACATCACGACAAGAGAGACACCACAACACTACATAAAGAGAGACCTAAGACAACAACACACATCACGACAAGAGAGACACCACAACACTACATAAAGAGAGACCTAAGACAACAACACACATCACGACAAGAGAGACACCACAACACTACATAAAGAGAGACCTAAGACAACAACACACATCACGACAAGAGAGACACCACAACACTACATAAAGAGAGACCTAAGACAACAACACACATCACGACAAGAGAGACACCACAACACTACATAAAGAGAGACCTAAGACAACAACACACATCACGACAAGAGAGACACCACAACACTACATAAAGAGAGACCTAAGACAACAACACACATCACGACAAGAGAGACACCACAACACTACATAAAGAGAGACCTAAGACAACAACACACATCACGACAAGAGAGACACCACAACACTACATAAAGAGAGACCTAAGACAACAACACACATCACGACAAGAGAGACACCACAACACTAAATAAAGAGAGACCTAAGACAACAACACACATCACGACAAGAGAGACACCACAACACTACATAAAGAGAGACCTAAGACAACAACACACATCACGACAAGAGAGACACCACAACACTACATAAAGAGAGACCTAAGACAAAACACACATCACGACAAGAAAGACACCACAACACTACATAAAGAGAGACCTAAGACAACAACACACATCACGTCAACGAGAGACACCACAACACTACATAAAGAGAGACCTAAGACAACAACACACATCACGACAAGAGAGACACCACAACACTAAATAAAGAGAGACCTAAGACAACAACACACATCACGACAAGAGAGACACCACAACACTACATAAAGAGAGACCTAAGACAACAACACACATCACGACAAGAGAGACAACACAACACTACATAAAGAGAGACCTAAGACAACAACACACATCACGACAAGAGAGACACCCCACACTACATAAAGAGAGACCTAAGACAACAACACACATCACGACAAGAGAGACAACACAACACTACATAAAGAGAGACCTAAGACAACAACACACATCACGACAAGAGAGACACCACAACACTACATAAAGAGAGACCTAAGACAACAACACACATCACGACAAGAGAGACAGCACAACACTACATAAAGAGAGACCTAAGACAACAACACACATCACGACAAGAGAGACAGCACAACACTACATAAAGAGAGACCTAAGACAAAACACACATCACGACAAGAGAGACAACACAACACTACATAAAGAGAGACCTAAGACAACAACACACATCACGACAAGAGAGACACCCCACACTACATAAAGAGAGACCTAAGTCTCGGATGATTGTGTCGAAGCACAGATCTGGGGAGTTTTCTGCAGCATTGAAGGTCCGCAGGAACACAGTGGACTCCATCATTCTTAAATGGAAGAAGTTTGGAATCACCAAGACTCTTCCTGAGCAATCGGGGGAGAAGGGCCTTGGTCAGGGAGGTGACCAAGAACCTGATGGTCACTCTAATAGAGCTCCAGAGTTCCTCTGTGGAGTTGGGAGAACCTTCCAGAACCATCTCTGCAGCACTCCACTAATCAGGCCTTTATGGTAGAAGGGCCAGACGGAAGCCACTCCTCAGTAAAAGGCACATGACGGCCCGCTTGCTCTGGTCTGATGAAACCAAGATTTAACTACAGTATTTGGCCTGAATGCCAAGCGTCACCTCTGGAGGAAACCTGGCACCATCCTTACGGTGAAGCATGGTGGTGGCAGCATTCTGCTGTGGGGATGTTTTTCAGTGGCAGGGACAGGGAGACTCGTCAGGATCGAGGGAAAGATGAATGGAGTACAGAGAGATCCTTGATGAAAACTTGCTCCAGAGCACTCAGGACCTCAGACTGGGGCGAAGGTTCACCTTCCAACATGACAATGACCCTAAGCATACAGCCAAGACAACACAAGAGTGGCTTTGGGACAAGTCTATGAATGTCCTTGAGTGCCCCAGCCAGAGCCCGGACTTGAACCTGATCGAACATCTCTGGAGAGACCTGAAAATAGCTGTGCAGCGACGCTCCCAATCCAACCTGACAGAGCTTGAGAGGGTCTGCAGAGAAGAATTGGAGAAACTCCCCAAATACAGTGCCTTGCGAAAGTATTCGGCCCCCTTGAACTTTGCGACCTTTTGCCACATTTCAGGTTTCAAACATAAAGATATAAAACTTAATTTTTTTGTGAAGAATCAACAACAAGTGGGACACAATCATGAAGTGGAACGACATTTATTGGATATTTCAAACTTTTTTAACAAATCAAAAACTGAAAAATTGGGCGTGCAAAATTATTCAGCCCCCTTAAGTTAATACTTTGTAGCGCCACCTTTTGCTGCGATTACAGCTGTAAGTCGCTTGGGGTATGTCTCTATCAGTTTTGCACATCGAGAGACTGACATTTTTTCCCATTCCTCCTTGCAAAACAGCTCGAGCTCAGTGAGGTTGGATGGAGAGCATTTGTGAACAGCAGTTTTTAGTTCTTTCCACAGATTCTCGATTGGATTCAGGTCTGGACTTTGACTTGGCCATTCTAACACCTGGATATGTTTATTTTTGAACCATTCCATTGTAGATTTTGCTTTATGTTTTGGATCATTGTCTTGTTGGAAGACAAATCTCCGTCCCAGTCTCAGGTCTTTTGCAGACTCCATCAGGTTTTCTTCCAGAATGGTCCTGTATTTGGCTCCATCCTTCTTCCCATCAATTTTAACCATCTTCCCTGTCCCTGCTGAAGAAAAGCAGGCCCAAACCATGATGCTGCCACCACCATGTTTGACAGTGGGGATGGTGTGTTCAGGGTGATGAGCTGTGTTGCTTTTACGCCAAACATAACGTTTTGCATTGTTGCCAAAAAGTTCAATTTTGGTTTCATCTGACCAGAGCACCTTCTTCCACATGTTTGGTGTGTCTCCCAGGTGGCTTGTGGCAAACTTTAAACAACACTTTTTATGGATATCTTTAAGAAATGGCTTTCTTCTTGCCACTCTTCCATAAAGGCCAGATTTGTGCAATATATGACTGATTGTTGTCCTATGGACAGAGTCTCCCACCTCAGCTGTAGATCTCTGCAGTTCATCCAGAGTGATCATGGGCCTCTTGGCTGCATCTCTGATCAGTCTTCTCCTTGTATGAGCTGAAAGTTTAGAGGGACGGCCAGGTCTTGGTAGATTTGCAGTGGTCTGATACTCCTTCCATTTCAATATTATCGCTTGCACAGTGCTCCTTGGGATGTTTAAAGCTTGGGAAATCTTTTTGTATCCAAATCCGGCTTTAAACTTCTTCACAACAGTATCTCGGACCTGCCTGGTGTGTTCCTTGTTCTTCATGATGCTCTCTGCGCTTTTAACGGACCTCTGAGACTATCACAGTGCAGGTGCATTTATACGGAGACTTGATTACACACAGGTGGATTGTATTTATCATCATTAGTCATTTAGGTCAACATTGGATCATTCAGAGATCCTCACTGAACTTCTGGAGAGAGTTTGCTGCACTGAAAGTAAAGGGGCTGAATAATTTTGCACACCCAATTTTTCAGTTTTTGATTAGTTAAAAAAGTTAGAAATATCCAATAAATGTCGTTCCACTTCATGATTGTGTCCCACTTGTTGTTGATTCTTCACAAAAAAATACAGTTTTATATCTTTATGTTTGAAGCCTGAAATGTGGCAAAAGGTCGCAAAGTTCAAGGGGGCCGAATACTTTCGCAAGGCACTGTACAAGCTTGTAGCATCAAATCCAAGAAGTCTCAAGGCTGTAACTGCTGCCAAAGGTGCCTCAACAAAGTCCTGAGTAAAGTGTCTGAATACTTATGTAAATGTGAAGAAAAAAAACCAACAACCTGTTTTTGCTTTGTCAGTACGGGGAATTGTGAATGTATTGATGAGGGAAATAAAACAATTCAATCCATTTTAGAATAAGACTGTAACGTAACACAATGTGGAACAAGTCAAAGGGTCGTATTACTTTCTGAAGGCACTGTATTTAGCTCATTTCTGTTGTTTAACTTATTTAAAGAATTTGTGATTGTATGGCGTCATCCGACATTCCTGCTAGTGTTTTGTTTCTCTCACTAGCTACCTAACTCTTCTTTCTCTCCATGTTTCTCTCTCACTAGCTACCTAACTCTTCTTTCTCTCCATGTTTCTCTCTCACTAGCTACCTAACTCTTCTTTCTCTCCATGTTTCTCTCTCACTAGCTACCTAACTCTTCTTTCTCTCCATTTTTCTCTCTCACCCACCCACCCTCTCTCTCCCTTCCTTCTCTGTCTCTCTCCCCTTCCCACCCTTTCTCTCCCCCTCCCTCTGTCCCTCTCCCCCTCCCTCTGTCTCTCTCTCTCTCCCTATCCCCCTCCCTCTGTCCCTCTCCTTCTCCCTCTCCCTCTGTCTCTCTCCCCTCCCCACCCTTTCTCTCCCCCTCCCGCTGTCCCTCTCCCTCTCCCCCTCCCTCTGTCCCTCTCCTTCTCCCTCTCCCTCTGTCCCTCTCCTTCTCCCTCTCCCTCTGTCTCTCTCCCCTTCCCACCCTTTCTCTCCCCCTCCCTCTGTCCCTCTCCCTCTCCCCCTCCCTCTGTCTCTCTCTCTCTCCCTCACCCCCTCCCTCTGTCCCTCTCCTTCTCCCTCTCCCTCTGTCTCTCTCCCCTCCCCACCCTTTCTCTCCCCCTCCCGCTGTCCCTCTCCCTCTCCCCCTCCCTCTGTCCCTCTCCTTCTCCCTCTCCCTCTGTCCCTCTCCTTCTCCCTCTCCCTCTGTCTCTCTCCCCTTCCCACCCTTTCTCTCCCCTTCCCTCTGTCCCTCTCCCTCTCCCCCTCCCTCTGTCCCTCTCACTCTCCCCCTCCCTCTGACCCTCTCCTTCTCCCTCTCCCTCTGTCCCTCTCCCCCTCCCTCTGTCCCTCTCCTTCTCCCTCTCCCTCTGTCCTTCTCCCTCTCCCTCTGTCTCTCTCCCTTCCCACCCTTTCTCTCCCCCTCCCTCTGTCCCTCTCCCTCTCCCCCTCCCTCTGTCCCTCTCCCTATCCCCCTCCCTCTGTCTCTCTCCCTCTCCCCCTCCCTCTCTCCCTCTCCCCCTCCCCCTCCCTCTGTCCCTCTCCCTCTCCCCCTCCCTCTGTCTCTCTCCCTCTCCCCCTCCCTCCCTCTGTCCCTCTCCTTCTCCCTCTCCCTCTGTCCCTCTCCTTCTCCCTCTCCCTCTGTCTCTCTCCCCTTCCCACCCTTTCTCTCCCCCTCCCTCTGTCCCTCTCCCCCTCCCCTCCCTCTGTCCCTCTCCCCCTCCCTCTGTCCCTCTCCTTCTCCTTCTCCCTCTCCCTCTGTCTCTCTCCCCTTCCCACCCTTTCTCTCCCCCTCCCTCTGTCCCTCTCCCTCTCCCCCACCCTCTGTCCCTTTCCTTCTCCCTCTCCCTCTGTCCCTCTCCTTCTCCCTCTCCCTCTGTCTCTCTCTCTTCCCACCCTTTCTATCCCCCTCCCTCTGTCCCTCTCCCCCTCCCTCTGTCTCTCTCCCTCTCCCCCTCCCGCTGTCTCTCTCTCTCTCTCTCTCTCTCTCTCTCTCTTTCCGTCTCTGTCTCTGTCTCTCTCCCCCCTATCTAGTCATTCATCTCGTCACAGATTGCCTTCATAAATGAGTCAGTCTACCCAGACAGAGCTCCATGCAACATGTTATACCCACAGGGGGAGTTGAGATATTTTGGCAGATTATGAAGTTTGTGACGTCATCTTAATTAACGAAGAGATGAAATGATAATGTTTAATTTGCAGGTCGGTTGGTTCTTGCCTGTCAATCGAGAGTCAATGTAAGTTATTTAACTACAGAATATGAGAGATGCTTTGATTGGCCTGTATTCTGTCAGGAGTAGAATGATTCTTGTCATTGTTTTCAACTTCACCTTTCTCACCTTCCATCACTACGTTACTGCATCTCATCAATGGAGCAAACAATTATCATTTGGATCAAAAAGATTCTGACTTGAGTGACTTTCCCTCTGTCACTTTCTGGTGGAAGCAATGTTCAGAACAGTGCAGGTAGAAATGTTGTGTGTAGAACGGACATGTCTACCTCATTTCCTATTCTAGTGCATGACAGAGAATGTATGTTCTCAACAGCATCTATATGAATATAGATTCCCCCCCTCAGGTGTTAAGGATAATACCTTGGAGTGCTGTAGCTACGCGTTAATGATTCCCTTCCTCAGGTGTTAAGGATAATACCTTGGAGTGCTGTAGCTACGCGTTAATGATTCCCTTCCTCAGGTGTTAAGGATAATACCTTGGAGTGCTGTAGCTAAGCGTTAATGATTCCCTTCCTCAGGTGTTAAGGATAATACCTTGGAGTGCTGTAGCTACGCGTTAATGATTCCCCCCCTCAGGTGTTAAGGATAATACCTTGGAGTGCTGTAGCTAAGCGTTAATGAGTCCCCCCCCTCAGGTGTTAAGGATAATACCTTGGAGTGCTGTAGCTAAGCGTTAATGAGTCGACCAAAGGTTCAATTAGATAATGAGGATCTATTTTATTCTCTTCGATTCTATTTTAACGAGCTGCTTTAGTTTATGATATTGTCCACTCTACTGTGATGAGAGCTAAGAGAAGTGAAGGGTTAATTGTGTGTGTGTGTGTGTGTGTGTTTAACTATACGTGTGGGTACCAGAAGTCTCCACAAGAATAGTCAACTGACAACAAATTTGACCAACTGGGGACATTTTGTTAGTCCCCACAAGGTCAAATGCTATTTCTGGGTTAAGGGTAGGGTTAGGGCTTAGGGAAAATAGGATTTTGAATTGGACTGAATTGTGTGTCCCTACGAGGTTAGTTGTACAAGGCTGTGTGTGTGTGTGTGTGTGTGAGTGCAGCAGCTAGTTGTGCATTGAGGCTGAGTGTGTGTGTGTGTGTGTGTGTGTGTGTGTATGTGTGTGTGTGTGTGTGTGTGTGTGTGTGTGTGTGTGTGTATTCGTGTGTATATCCGTGTGACACCCTATTCCCTATGCTGTTTGACACCATATTCCCTATGCAGTGTGACTCCCTATGCAGTGTGACACGCTATTCCCTATGCAGTGTGACACCCTATTCCCTATGCAGTGTGACACACTATTCCCTATGCTGTGTGACACCCTATTCCCTATGCTGTGTGACACCCTATTCCCTATGCAGTGTGACTCCCTATTCCCTAGGCAGTGTGACACCCTATTCCCTATGCTGTGTGACACCCTATTCCATATGCTGTGTGACACCCTATTCCCTATGCAGTGTGACTCCCTATGTTTTGAGACACCCTATTCCCTATACAGTGTGACACCCTATTCCCTATGCTGTGTGACACCCTATCCCCTATGCAGTGTGACACCCTATTCCCTATGCAGTGTGACACCCTATTCCCTATGCAGTGTGACACACTATTCCCTATGCAGTGTGACACACTATTCCCTATGCTGTGTGACACCCTATTCCCTATGCAGTGTGACTCCCTATTCCCTATGCAGTGTGACACCCTATTCCCTATGCTGTGTGACACCCTATTCCCTATGCAGTGTGACTCCCTATGTTTTGTGACACCCTATTCCCTATGCAGTGTGACACCCTATTCCCTATGCTGTGTGACACCCTATTCCCTATGCAGTGTGACACCCTATTCCCTATGCATTGTGACTCCCTATGCAGTGTGACACCCTATTCCCTATGCAGTGGGACACCCTATTCCCTATGCTGTGTAATACCCTATTCCCTATGTTGTGTGACACCTTATTGCCTATGCAGTATGACACCCTATTCCCTATGCCGTGTGACACCCTATTCCCTATGCTGTTTGACACCATATTCCCTATGCAGTGTGACACCATATTCTCTATGCTGTGTGACACCCTATTCCCTATGCAGTGTGACACCCTATTCCCTATGCAGTGTGACACCCTATTCCCTATGCAGTGTGACACCCTATTCCCTATGCAGTGTGACACACTATTCCCTATGCTGTGTGACACCCTATTCCCTATGCAGTGTGACACACTATTCCCTATGCTGTGTGACACCCTATTCCCTATGCAGTGTGACTCCCTATTCCCTAGGCAGTGTGACACCCTATTCCCTAGGCTGTGTGACACCCTATTCCCTAGGCTGTGTGACACCCTATTCCCTATGCAGTGTGACACCCTATTCCCTATGCTGTGTGACACCCTATTCCCTATGCAGTGTGACACCCTATTCCATATGCTGTGTGACACACTATTCCCTATGCAGTGTGACACCCTATTCCCTATGCTGTGTGACACCCTATCCCTATGCAGTGTGACACCCTATTCCCTATGCAGTGTGACACCCTATTCCATATGCTGTGTGACACACTATTCCCTATGCAGTGTGACACCCTATTCCCTATGTTTTGTGACACCCTATTCCCTATGCAGTGTGACACCCTATTCCCTATGCTGTGTGACACCCTATT
The DNA here is from genome assembly GCF_045791955.1 of Oncorhynchus clarkii lewisi. Lineage (NCBI taxonomy): Eukaryota > Metazoa > Chordata > Actinopteri > Salmoniformes > Salmonidae > Oncorhynchus > Oncorhynchus clarkii. The sequence continues at coordinate 74,513,932 of NC_092166.1, forward strand.
CCCTATGCAGTGTGACACCCTATTCCCTATGCATTGTGACTCCCTATGCAGTGTGACACCCTATTCCCTATGCAGTGGGACACCCTATTCCCTATGCTGTGTAATACCCTATTCCCTATGTTGTGTGACACCTTATTGCCTATGCAGTATGACACCCTATTCCCTATGCCGTGTGACACCCTATTCCCTATGCTGTTTGACACCATATTCCCTATGCAGTGTGACACCATATTCTCTATGCTGTGTGACACCCTATTCCCTATGCAGTGTGACACCCTATTCCCTATGCAGTGTGACACCCTATTCCCTATGCAGTGTGACACCCTATTCCCTATGCAGTGTGACACACGATTCCCTATGCTGTGTGACACCCTATTCCCTATGCAGTGTGACTCCCTATTCCCTAGGCAGTGTGACACCCTATTCCCTAGGCTGTGTGACACCCTATTCCCTATGCTGTGTGACACCCTATTCCCTATGCAGTGTGACAACCTATTCCCTATGCTGTGTGACACCCTATTCCCTATGCAGTGTGACACCCTATTCCAAATGCTGTGTGACACACTATTCCCTATGCAGTGTGACACCCTATTCCCTATGCTGTGTGACACCCTATCCCTATGCAGTGTGACACCCTATTCCCTATGCAGTGTGACACCCTATTCCCTATGCTGTGTGACACCCTATTCCATATGTTGTGTGACACACTATTCCCTATGCAATGTGACTCCCTATGTTTTGTGACACCCTATTCCCTATGCTGTGTGACACCCTATTCCCTATGCTGTGTGACACCCTATTCCATACGCAGTGTGACACCCTATTCCCTATACAGTGTGACTCCCTATGTTTTGTGACACCCTATTCCCTATGCAGTGTGACACCCTATTCCATATGCTGTGTGACACACTATTCCCTATGTAGTGTGACACCCTATTGCCTATGCAGTGTGACACCCTATTCCCTATGCAGTGTGACACCCTATTCCCTATGCTGTGTGACACCATATTCCCTATGCAGTGTGACACCCTATTCCATATGCTGTGTGACACACTATTCCCTATGCAGTGTGACACCCTATTCCCTATGCTGTGTGACACCCTATTCACTATGCAGTGTGACAACCTATTCCCTATGCAGTGTAACTCTATTCCCTATGCATTGTGACTCCCTATGCAGTGTGACACCATATTCTCTATGCTGTGTGACACCCTATTCCCTATGCAGTGGGACACCCTATTCCCTATGCTGTGTGATACCCTATTCCCTATGTTGTGTGACACCCTATTGCCTATGCAGTGTGACACCCTATTCCCTATGCCGTGTGACACCCTATTCCCTATGCTGTTTGACACCATATTCCCTATGCAGTGTGACTCCGTATGCAGTGTGACACCCTATATTCTATGCTGTGTGACACACTATTCCCTATGCAGTGTGACACCCTATTCCCTATGCAGTGTGACTCCCTATTCCCTATGCAGTGTGACACACTATTCCCTATGCAGTGTGACACACTATTCCCTATGCTATGTGACACCCTATTCCCTATGCTGTGTGACACCCTATTCCCTATGCAGTGTGACTCCCTATTCCCTAGGCAGTGTGACACCCTATTCCCTATGTTGTGTGACACCCTATTCCCTATGCGGTGTGACACCATATTCCCTATGCTGTGTGACACCCTATTCCCTATGCAGTGTGACTCCCTATGTTTTGTGACACCCTATTCCCTATGCAGTGTGACACCCTATTCCCTATGCAGTGTGACACCCTATTCCCTATGCAATGTGACACCCTATTCCCTATGCAGTGTGACACCCTTTTCCCTATGCATTGTGACTCCCTATGCTGTGTGACACCCTATTCCCTATGCTGTGTGACACCCTATTCCCTATGCAGTGTGACGCCCTATTCCCTATGCAGTGTGACTCCCTATGTTTTGTGACACCCTATTCCCTATGCAGTGTGACACCCTATTCCCTATGCAGTGTGACACCATATTCCCTATGCAGTGTGACACCCTATTCCCTATGCTGTGTGACACCCTATTCCCTATGCAGTGTGACTCCCTATGTTTTGTGACTCCCTATTCCCTATGCAGTGTGACACCCTATTCCCTATGCAGTGTGACACCCTATTGCCTATGCAGTGTGACACCCTATTCCCTATGCTGTGTGACACCCTATTCCCTATGCTGTGTGACTCCCTATGTTTTGTGACACCCTATTCCCTATGCAGTGTGACACCCTATTCTCTATGCAGTGTGACACCCTATTCCATATGCTGTGTGACTCCCTATTCCCTATGCAGTGTGATACCCTATTCCCTATGAAGTGTGACACCCTATTCCCTATGCAGTGTGACCCACTATTCCCTATGCCGTGTGACACCCTATTCCCTATGCAGTGTGACTCCCTATTCCCTAGGCAGTGTGACACCCTATTCCCTATGCTGTGTGACACCCTATTCCCTATGCTGTGTGACTCCCTATGTTTTGTGACACCCTATTCCCTATGCAGTGTGACACCCTATTCCCTATGCAGTGTGACTCCCTATTCCCTAGGCAGTGTGACACCCTATTCCCTATGCTGTGTGACACCCTATTCCCTATGCTGTGTGACTCCCTATGTTTTGTGACACCCTATTCCCTATGCAATGTGACACCCTATTCCCTATGCAGTGTGACACCCTTTTCCCTATGCATTGTGACTCCCTATGCTGTGTGACACCCTATTCCCTATGCTGTGTGACACCCTATTCCCTATGCAGTGTGACGCCCTATTCCCTATGCAGTGTGACTCCCTATGTTTTGTGACACCCTATTCCCTATGCAGTGTGACACCCTATTCCCTATGCAGTGTGACACCATATTCCCTATGCAGTGTGACACCCTATTCCCTATGCTGTGTGACACCCTATTCCCTATGCAGTGTGACTCCCTATGTTTTGTGACTCCCTATTCCCTATGCAGTGTGACACCCTATTCCCTATGCAGTGTGACACCCTATTGCCTATGCAGTGTGACACCCTATTCCCTATGCTGTGTGACACCCTATTCCCTATGCTGTGTGACTCCCTATGTTTTGTGACACCCTATTCCCTATGCAGTGTGACACCCTATTCTCTATGCAGTGTGACACCCTATTCCATATGCTGTGTGACTCCCTATTCCCTATGCAGTGTGATACCCTATTCCCTATGAAGTGTGACACCCTATTCCCTATGCAGTGTGACCCACTATTCCCTATGCCGTGTGACACCCTATTCCCTATGCAGTGTGACTCCCTATTCCCTAGGCAGTGTGACACCCTATTCCCTATGCTGTGTGACACCCTATTCCCTATGCTGTGTGACTCCCTATGTTTTGTGACACCCTATTCCCTATGCAGTGTGACACCCTATTCCCTATGCAGTGTGACTCCCTATTCCTAATGGCAGTATGACACCCTATTCCCTAGGCAGTGTGACACCCTATTCCCTATGCAGTGTGACACCCTATTCCCTATGCAGTGTGACTCCCTATTCCCTAGGCAGTGTGACACCCTATTCCCTATGCAGTGTGACACCCTATTCCCTATGCTGTGTGACTCCCTATTCCCTATGCAGTGTGATACCCTATTCCCTATGCAGTGTGACACCCTATTCCCTATGCTGTGTGACACACTATTCCCTATGATGCGTGACACCCTATTCCCTATGCTGTGTGACACCCTATTCCCTATGCAGTGTGACTCCCTATTCCCTAGGCAGTGTGACACCCTATTTCCTATGCTGTGTGACACCCTATTCCCTATGCATTGTGACTCCATATGCAGTGTGGCACCCTATTCACTGTGCAGTGTGACACCCTATTCCCTATGCAGTGTGACGCCCTATTCACTATGCAGTGTGACACCCTATTCCCTATGGCAGTATGACACCCTATTCCCTAGGCAGTGTGACACCCTATTCCCTATGCAGTGTGACACCCTATTCCCTATGCAGTGTGACTCCCTATTCCCTAGGCAGTGTGACACCCTATTCCCTATGCAGTGTGACACCCTATTCCATATGCTGTGTGACTCCCTATTCCCTATGCAGTGTGATACCCTATTCCCTATGCAGTGTGACACCCTATTCCCTATGCAGTGTGACACACTATTCCCTATGCTGCGTGACACCCTATTCCCTATGCTGTGTGACACCCTATTCCCTATGCAGTGTGACTCCCTATTCCCTAGGCAGTGTGACACCCTATTCCCTAGGCTGTGTGACACCCTATTCCCTAGGCTGTGTGACACCCTATTCCCTATGCAGTGTGACACCCTATTCCCTATGCTGTGTGACACCCTATTCCCTATGCAGTGTGACACCCTATTCCATATGCTGTGTGACACACTATTCCCTATGCAGTGTGACACCCTATTCCCTATGCTGTGTGACACCCTATCCCTATGCAGTGTGACACCCTATTCCCTATGCAGTGTGACACCCTATTCCATATGCTGTGTGACACACTATTCCCTATGCAGTGTGACACCCTATTCCCTATGTTTTGTGACACCCTATTCCCTATGCAGTGTGACACCCTATTCCCTATGCTGTGTGACACCCTATTCCCTATGCAGTGTGACACCCTATTCCCTATGCATTGTGACTCCCTATGCAGTGTGACACCCTATTCCCTATGCAGTGGGACACCCTATTCCCTATGCTGTGTAATACCCTATTCCCTATGTTGTGTGACACCTTATTGCCTATGCAGTATGACACCCTATTCCCTATGCCGTGTGACACCCTATTCCCTATGCTGTTTGACACCATATTCCCTATGCAGTGTGACACCATATTCTCTATGCTGTGTGACACCCTATTCCCTATGCAGTGTGACACCCTATTCCCTATGCAGTGTGACACCCTATTCCCTATGCAGTGTGACACACGATTCCCTATGCTGTGTGACACCCTATTCCCTATGCAGTGTGACTCCCTATTCCCTAGGCAGTGTGACACCCTATTCCCTAGGCTGTGTGACACCCTATTCCCTATGCTGTGTGACACCCTATTCCCTATGCAGTGTGACAACCTATTCCCTATGCTGTGTGACACCCTATTCCCTATGCAGTGTGACACCCTATTCCAAATGCTGTGTGACACACTATTCCCTATGCAGTGTGACACCCTATTCCCTATGCTGTGTGACACCCTATCCCTATGCAGTGTGACACCCTATTCCCTATGCAGTGTGACACCCTATTCCCTATGCTGTGTGACACCCTATTCCATATGTTGTGTGACACACTATTCCCTATGCAATGTGACTCCCTATGTTTTGTGACACCCTATTCCCTATGCTGTGTGACACCCTATTCCCTATGCTGTGTGACACCCTATTCCATACGCAGTGTGACACCCTATTCCCTATACAGTGTGACTCCCTATGTTTTGTGACACCCTATTCCCTATGCAGTGTGACACCCTATTCCATATGCTGTGTGACACACTATTCCCTATGTAGTGTGACACCCTATTGCCTATGCAGTGTGACACCCTATTCCCTATGCAGTGTGACACCCTATTCCCTATGCTGTGTGACACCATATTCCCTATGCAGTGTGACACCCTATTCCATATGCTGTGTGACACACTATTCCCTATGCAGTGTGACACCCTATTCCCTATGCTGTGTGACACCCTATTCACTATGCAGTGTGACAACCTATTCCCTATGCAGTGTAACTCTATTCCCTATGCATTGTGACTCCCTATGCAGTGTGACACCATATTCTCTATGCTGTGTGACACCCTATTCCCTATGCAGTGGGACACCCTATTCCCTATGCTGTGTGATACCCTATTCCCTATGTTGTGTGACACCCTATTGCCTATGCAGTGTGACACCCTATTCCCTATGCCGTGTGACACCCTATTCCCTATGCTGTTTGACACCATATTCCCTATGCAGTGTGACTCCGTATGCAGTGTGACACCCTATATTCTATGCTGTGTGACACACTATTCCCTATGCAGTGTGACACCCTATTCCCTATGCAGTGTGACTCCCTATTCCCTATGCAGTGTGACACACTATTCCCTATGCAGTGTGACACACTATTCCCCATGCTATGTGACACCCTATTCCCTATGCTGTGTGACACCCTATTCCCTATGCAGTGTGACTCCCTATTCCCTAGGCAGTGTGACACCCTATTCCCTATGCTGTGTGACACCCTATTCCCTATGCGGTGTGACACCATATTCCCTATGCTGTGTGACACCCTATTCCCTATGCAGTGTGACTCCCTATGTTTTGTGACACCCTATTCCCTATGCAGTGTGACACCCTATTCCCTATGCAGTGTGACACCCTATTCCCTATGCAATGTGACACCCTATTCCCTATGCAGTGTGACACCCTTTTCCCTATGCATTGTGACTCCCTATGCTGTGTGACACCCTATTCCCTATGCTGTGTGACACCCTATTCCCTATGCAGTGTGACGCCCTATTCCCTATGCAGTGTGACTCCCTATGTTTTGTGACACCCTATTCCCTATGCAGTGTGACACCCTATTCCCTATGCAGTGTGACACCATATTCCCTATGCAGTGTGACACCCTATTCCCTATGCTGTGTGACACCCTATTCCCTATGCAGTGTGACTCCCTATGTTTTGTGACTCCCTATTCCCTATGCAGTGTGACACCCTATTCCCTATGCAGTGTGACACCCTATTGCCTATGCAGTGTGACACCCTATTCCCTATGCTGTGTGACACCCTATTCCCTATGCTGTGTGACTCCCTATGTTTTGTGACACCCTATTCCCTATGCAGTGTGACACCCTATTCTCTATGCAGTGTGACACCCTATTCCATATGCTGTGTGACTCCCTATTCCCTATGCAGTGTGATACCCTATTCCCTATGAAGTGTGACACCCTATTCCCTATGCAGTGTGACCCACTATTCCCTATGCCGTGTGACACCCTATTCCCTATGCAGTGTGACTCCCTATTCCCTAGGCAGTGTGACACCCTATTCCCTATGCTGTGTGACACCCTATTCCCTATGCTGTGTGACTCCCTATGTTTTGTGACACCCTATTCCCTATGCAGTGTGACACCCTATTCCCTATGCAGTGTGACTCCCTATTCCCAATGGCAGTATGACACCCTATTCCCTAGGCAGTGTGACACCCTATTCCCTATGCAGTGTGACACCCTATTCCCTATGCAGTGTGACTCCCTATTCCCTAGGCAGTGTGACACCCTATTCCCTATGCAGTGTGACACCCTATTCCATATGCTGTGTGACTCCCTATTCCCTATGCAGTGTGATACCCTATTCCCTATGCAGTGTGACACCCTATTCCCTATGCTGTGTGACACACTATTCCCTATGATGCGTGACACCCTATTCCCTATGCTGTGTGACACCCTATTCCCTATGCAGTGTGACTCCCTATTCCCTAGGCAGTGTGACACCCTATTCCCTATGCTGTGTGACACCCTATTCCCTATGCATTGTGACTCCATATGCAGTGTGGCACCCTATTCACTGTGCAGTGTGACACCCTATTCCCTATGCAGTGTGACGCCCTATTCACTATGCAGTGTGACACCCTATTCCCTATGGCAGTATGACACCCTATTCCCTAGGCAGTGTGACACCCTATTCCCTATGCAGTGTGACACCCTATTCCCTATGCAGTGTGACTCCCTATTCCCTAGGCAGTGTGACACCCTATTCCCTATGCAGTGTGACACCCTATTCCATATGCTGTGTGACTCCCTATTCCCTATGCAGTGTGATACCCTATTCCCTATGCAGTGTGACACCCTATTCCCTATGCAGTGTGACACACTATTCCCTATGCTGCGTGACACCCTATTCCCTATGCTGTGTGACACCCTATTCCCTATGCAGTGTGACTCCCTATTCCCTAGGCAGTGTGACACCCTATTCCCTATGCTGTGTGACACCCTATTCCCTATGCATTGTGACTCCCTATGCAGTGTGGCACCCTATTCACTGTGCAGTGTGACACCCTATTCCCTATGCAGTGTGACGCCCTATTCACTATGCAGTGTGACACCCTATTCCCTATGCAGTGTGACACCCTATTCCCTATGCTGTGTGACACCCTAATCCCTATGCAGTGTGACACCCTATTCCCTATGCAGTGCACTATATTTGATTAGAGTCACTCTAAGGGATACGGGTGTAATTTGACACCCTATTCCCTATGCTGTGTGACTCCCTATGTTTTGTGACACCCTATTCCCTATGCAGTGTGACACCCTATTCCCTATGCAGTGTGACTCCCTATTCCCTAGGCAGTGTGACACCCTATTCCCTATGCTGTGTGACACCCTATTCCCTATGCTGTGTGACTCCCTATGTTTTGTGACACCCTATTCCCTATGCAGTGTGACACCCTATTCCCTATGCAGTGTGACACCCTATTCCATATGCTGTGTGACTCCCTATTCCCTATGCAGTGTGATACCCTATTCCCTATGCAGTGTGACACCCTATTCCCTATGCAGTGTGACACACTATTCCCTATGCAGTGTGACACCCTATTCCATATGCTGTGTGACTCCCTATTCCCTATGCAGTGTGATACCCTATTCCCTATGCAGTGTGACACCCTATTCCCTATGCAGTGTGACACACTATTCCCTATGCTGCGTGACACCCTATTCCCTATGCTGTGTGACACCCTATTCCCTATGCAGTGTGACTCCCTATTCCCTAGGCAGTGTGACACCCTATTCCCTATGCTGTGTGACACCCTATTCCCTATGCATTGTGACTCCCTATGCAGTGTGGCACCCTATTTACTATGCAGTGTGACGCCCTATTCACTATGCAGTGTGACACCCTATTCCCTATGCAGTGTGACACCCTATTCCCTATGCTGTGTGACACCCTAATCCCTATGCAGTGTGACACCCTATTCCCTATGCAGTGCACTATATTTGATTAGAGTCACTCTAAGGGATACGGGTGTAATTTGACACCCTATTCCCTATGCTGTGTGACTCCCTATGTTTTGTGACACCCTATTCCCTATGCAGCGTGACACCCTATTCCCTATGCAGTGTGACTCCCTATTCCCTAGGCAGTGTGACACCCTATTCCCTATGCTGTGTGACACCCTATTCCCTATGCTGTGTGACTCCCTATGTTTTGTGACACCCTATTCCCTATGCAGTGTGACACCCTATTCCCTATGCAGTGTGACACCCTATTCCATATGCTGTGTGACTCCCTATTCCCTATGCAGTGTAATACCCTATTCCCTATGCAGTGTGACACCCTATTCCCTATGCAGTGTGACACACTATTCCCTATGCTGCGTGACACCCTATTCCCTATGCTGTGTGACACCCTATTCCCTATGCAGTGTGACTCCCTATTCCCTAGGCAGTGTGACACCCTATTCCCTATGCTGTGTGACACCCTATTCCCTATGCATTGTGACTCCCTATGCAGTGTGGCACCCTATTCACTATGCAATGTGACACCCTATTCCCTATGCAGTGTGACACCCTATTCACTATGCAGTGTGACACCCTATTCCCTATGCAGTGTGACACCCTATTCCCTATGCTGTGTGACACCCTAATCCCTATGCAGTGTGACACCCTATTCCCTATGCAGTGCACTATATTTGATTAGAGTCACTCTAAGGGATAAGGGTGTCATTTGATCAGAGTCACTATATCCTGGCAAGAGGGCGTATTGCTTTATTCTAAGTATGTTTTTTCTGTGTGTGTGTGTCTAAAGATGAAGTCGGCTGGGGTCGTGGAAGGAGGACTGTTCACAGAGAGTTACTGCAACATCTGTAATGCCCAACTCATCTCCGAGTCGCAACGCACAGCACACTATGAGGTGAGTCTACATCACGCACACATGCAGGCACACGCGCATGTGTGCACACTCACACACACACAGAGAGCGAGGAAGAGGCCTGAGAGAGAGGAGGAGGGCAGGGGGTATGAGTGTGGGGTAATCAAGAGGGGAGAGTGTGGTGCAGGGAGTTGCATTAGAGGGAGAGAGACAGTGCCAGCTGGAGGGATGGATAGATAGATAATGGAGTGCTGCTAGTGGGTGATAACCTGCCTGAGTCCAGTCATGCTGCTCCACTGCCCCTGTAAGATCTTTCCCCTGGGAGTCAAATACCATCCTCTCCCTGCCTGACTCCCTGCCTGACTCCCTGTCTGACTCCCTGCCTGACTCCCTGCCTGACTCCCTGTCTGACTCCCTGCCTGACTCCCTGTCTGACTCCCTGTCTGACTCCCTGCCTGACTCCCTGTCTGACTCCCTGCCTGACTCCCTGTCTGACTCCCTGCCTGACTCCCTGCCTGACTCCCTGTCTGACTCCCTGCCTGACTCCCTGTCTGACTCCCTGTCTGACTCCCTGCCTGACTCCCTGTCTGACTCCCTGCCTGACTCCCTGCCTGACTCCCTGTCTGACTCCCTGTCTGACTCCCTGCCTGACTCCCTGCCTGACTCCCTGCCTGACTCCCTGCCTGACTCCCTGCCTGACTCCCTGTCTGACTCCCTGCCTGACTCCCTGCCTGACTCCCTGCCTGACTCCCTGTCTGACTCCCTGCCTGACTCCCTGCCTGCTCCTCTGTCCATCACATTGCAGGTGTGTGGGTGTATGTCTAGTGCATCTCAGACTCAGACCCAGGCCCAGCATTACCTGTCAATGTTGTCCCTCTTATCTCCCTCCCACCCACCCTCTCCTCTTTCTTCCTGTCTTCTCCATTATCGCTTTCTACATATTCACTTTCTACATGTTTCTTTAACAATCCACCACTCATTCCTCTCTCCCTCTCTTCTCTACTACTATCAGTCTCTCCCTCTCTTCTCTACCACTACCAGTCTCTTCCTCTCTTCTCTACCACTATCAGTCTCTCCCTCTTCTCTACTACTATCAGTCTCTCCCTCTCTTCTCTACCACTATCAGTCTCTCCCTCTCTTCTCTACCACTACCAGTCTCTTCCTCTCTTCTCTACCACTATCAGTCTCTCCCTCTTCTCTACTACTATCAGTCTCTCCCTCTCTTCTCTACCACTATCAGTCTCTCCCTCTCTTCTCTACCACTATCAGTCTCTTCCTCTCTTCTCTACCACTATCAGTCTCTTCCTCTCTTCTCTACTACTATCAGTCTCTTCCTCTCTTCTCTACCACTATCAGTCCCTTCCTCTCTTCTCTACCACTATCAGTCTCTCCCTCTCTTCTCTACCACTATCAGTCTCTTCCTCTCTTCTCTACCACTATCAGTCTCTCCCTCTCCCTCTCTTCTCTACTACTATCAGTCCCTTCCTCTCTTCTCTACCACTATCAGTCTCTCCCTCTCTTCTCTACCACCATCAGTCTCTCCCTCTCTTCTCTACCACCATCAGTCTCTTCCTCTCTTCTCTACCACTATCAGTCTCTCACTCTATTCTCTACCACTATCAGTCTCTCCCTCTCTTCTCTACCACTATCAGTCTCTCCCTCTCTTCTCTACCACTATCAGTCTCTCCCTCTCTTCTCTACCACTCTGTCTCTCCTTCTCTTCTCTACCACTATCAGTCTCTCCCTCTCTTCTCTACCACTATCAGTCTCTCCCTCTCTTCTCTACCACTATCAGTCTCTCCCTCTCTTCTCTACCACCATCAGTCTCTTCCTCTCTTCTCTACCACTATCAGTCTCTCCCTCTCTTCTCTACCACTATCAGTCTCTCCCTCTCTTCTCTACCACTATCAGTCTCTCCCTCTCTTCTCTACCACCATCAGTCTCTTCCTCTCTTCTCTACCACTATCAGTCTCTCCCTCTCTTCTCTACCACTATCAGTCTCTCCCTCTCTTCTCTACCACCATCAGTCTCTCCCTCTCTTCTCTACCACTCTGTCTCTCCTTCTCTTCTCTACCACTATCAGTCTCTCCCTCTCTTCTCTACCACTCTGTCTCTCCTTCTCTTCTCTACCACTATCAGTCTCTTCCTCTCTTCTCTACCACTATCAGTCTCTCCCTCTCTTCTATACCACTATCAGTCTCTTCCTCTCTACTCTACCACTCCGTCTCTCCCTCTCTTCTCTACCACTATCAGTCTCTCCCTCTCTTCTCTACCACTATCAGTCTCTCCCTCTCTTCTCTACCACTCTGTCTCTCCCTCTCTTCTCTACCACTATCAGTCTCTTCCTCTCTTCTCTACCACTATCAGTCTCTCCCTCTCTTCTCTACCACTCTGTCTCTCCCTCTCTTCTCTACCACTATCAGTCTCTCCCTCTCTTCTCTACCACTATCAGTATTTTCTTCTCTTCTCTACCACTATCAGTCTCTCCCTCTCTTCTCTACCACTATCAGTCTCTCCCTCTCTTCTCTACCACTATCAGTCTCTAGCTCTCTTCTCTACCTCTATCAGTCTCTCCCTCTCTTCTCTACCACTATCCTGCTCTATCAGTCTCTACCTCTCTTCTCTACCACTATGTCTCTCCCTCTCTTCTCTATTACTATCAGTCTCTCCCTCTCTTCTCTATTACTATCAGTCTCTCCCTCTCTTCTCTACCACTATCAGTCTCTCCCTCTCCTCTCTACCACTATCAGTCTCTCCCTCTCTTCTCTACCACTATCAGTCTCTCCCTCTCTTCTCTACTACTATCAGTCTCTCCCTCTCCTCTCTACCACTGTCAGTCTCTCCCTCTCCCTCTCTTCTCTACTACTATCAGTCCCTTCCTCTCTTCTCTACCACTATCAGTCTCTCCCTCTCTTCTCTACCACTCTGTCTCTCCCTCTCTTCTCTACCACTATCAGTCTCTTCCTCTCTTCTCTACCACCATCAGTCTCTTCCTCTCTTCTCTACCACTACCAGTCTCTCCCTCTCTTCTCTACAACTTTCAGTATCTCCCTCTCTTCTCTACCAGTATCAGTCTCTCCCTCTCTTCTCTACCACTCTGTCTCTCCCTCTCTTCTCTACCATAATCAGTCTCTTCCTCTCTTCTCTACTACTATCAGTCTCTTCCTCTCTTCTCTACCACTATCAGTCTCTTCCTCTCTTCTCTACCACTATCAGTCTCTTCCTATCTTCTCTACCACCATCAGTCTCTCCCTCTCTTCTCTACCACTATCAGTCTCTCCCTCTCTTATTCACTATAGTCTTCCCTTATTCAACCTTTCACATCCTACATTTGTACCTACCTCTTTCTCTATATTTTTCTTCCTTTGCTCTCCTATTTTCTCTACATCTTTCCCCCCTCCTTCCTGCTTTCTCCCTCACTTTCCTACCGCGCTCCCTCGTTCAGTCTCCCACTTCAATCATTATTTAGCTCTCTCTGCCTCTCTCCCTCTCTCTCCTACACCTGCCACTCTCCTCCTCTCCCTCCCACACCTTACCAATTCCCTCCTCTTTCTCTCTCTCTCTAACACTCTCTTCTTTTCTCCCTCTCTCCTTTTCTCTTCTCTCTCCATCCCACACTGCACCACTCTGCTCCTCTCTCTCATTGCCCCTCGTCTTTCCCCAGCTCATATCAAACCAGTCTGCTCATCTCTCTCATCGCCCCTCGTCTTTCTCCAGCACATATCAAACCAGTCTGCTCCTCTCTCTCATCGCCCCTCGGTTTCCCCAGCCCATATCAAACCAGTCTGCTCCTCTCTCTCTCTCATCGCCCCTCGTCTTTCTCCAGCCCATATCAAACCAGTCTGCTCCTCTCTCTCTCTCATCGCTCCTCGTCTTTCCCCAGCCCATATCAAACCAGTCTGCTCCTCTCTCTCTCTCATCGCCCCTCGTCTTTCTCCAGCCCATATCAAACCAGTCTGCTCCTCTCTCTCTCTCATCGCTCCTCGTCTTTCCCCAGCCCATATCAAACCAGTCTGCTCCTCTCTCTCTCTCATCGCCCCTCGTCTTTCTCCAGCCCATATCAAACCAGTCTGCTCCTCTCTCTCTCTCATCGCCCCTCGTCTTTCCCCAACCCATATCAAACCAGTCTGCTCCTCTCTCTCATCGGCCCTCGTCTTTCTCCAGCCCATATCAAACCAGTCTGCTCCTCTCTCTCATCGGCCCTCGTCTTTCCCCAACCCATATCAAACCAGTCTGCTCCTCTCTCTCTCTCATCGCCCCTCTTCTTTCCCCAGCCCATATCAAACCAGTCTGCTCCTCTCTCTCTCTCATCGCCCCTCGTCTTTCTCCAGCCCATATCAAACCAGTCTCCTCTCTCTCTCTCTCATGGCCCCTCGTCTTTCTCCAGCCCATATTAAACAAGTCTCCTCTCTCTCTCATCGCCCCTCGTCTTTCTCCAGCCCATATCAAACCAGTCTGCTCCTCTCTCTCATCGCCCCTCGTCTTTCTCCAGCCCATATCAAACCAGTCTGCTCCTCTCTCTCATCGCCCCTCTTCTTTCTCCAGCTCATATCAAACCAGTCTGCTCCTCTCTCTCTCTCTCATCACCCCTCGTCTTTCTCCAACCCATATCAAACCAGTCTCCTCTCTCTCTCATCGCCCCTCGTCTTTCTCCAGCTCATATCAAACAAGTCTGCTCCTCTCTCTCATCACCCCTCGTCTTTCTCCAACCCATATCAAACCAGTCTGCTCCTCTCTCTCATCGCCCCTCTTCTTTCCCCAGCCCATATCAAACCAGTCTGCTCCTCTCTCTCTCTCATCGCCCCTCGTCTTTCCCTAGCCCATATCAAACCAGTCTGCTCCTCTCTCTCTCTCTCTCATCGCCCCTCGTCTTTTTCCAGCCCATATCAAACCAGTCTGCTCCTCTCTCTCATCGCC
>NC_092166.1:74533689-74538689 GCF_045791955.1 Oncorhynchus clarkii lewisi
GAGAGATAGAGAGAGAAAGAGAGAGAGAGACAGAGAGAGAGAGAGAGAGAGAGAGAGAGAGAGAGAGACAGGGACAATATCCTCAGGTTTTTCCCCTTCAATCCGTCCGTTAATCCCACACACTTATTCACCTCAATAAGTGAAGTGAATGGAGTAACGGAAGTAGTACTCCTAGAGCTTCCTTGTGACTCATATACTCCTGGCTAATGCTACACAGGAGTGCTGTCACTGACACGGTGGCCATATCCAATATCTGGCTTAATTTATTTACTTCAACTGTATACTCTGTACTAATCATACTGTATACTCTGTACTAATCATACTGTATACTCTGTACTAATCATACTGTATACTCTGTACTAATCATACTGTATACTCTGTACTAATCATACTGTATACTCTGTACTAATCATACTGTATACTCTGTACTAATCATACTGTATACTCTGTACTAATCATACTGTATACTATTTAGAACATGCTGTTTAGTCAAAATGAATGCAGTAAGCAACACATGTCAGCCTACTGGGCTCATGCTACTGAGAATGCCTCATCTATTCAGCAGTAGTATTGATTCCCACCATTCCTTCATTTTGGTAAAGTGGTTCCCCTCAACTGATTATCAGCTGTTGTCAGACACACATGGGTCTATAAATACGATTCTCTTCTTCAACAGTGTGCAGCGAATTATACTAGATAAAATGCTGAAATTAGTATGACATCCTGGCATTTAAAGCATACTGAAATTTCACATAGTATAAAACGTACCCTAAATTACTAGTGTTTAGCACGCAAGTACATATATTCGGACACGGCCACTGTGAAAGCTGCGCCCAGTGGATAGTGCTTCACAGGAGTGGTGGCTCACACACATACACACACAAACCGCAAGAGCTGGCTTACACTTCATCAGTAATGATGTCGAACACTCAGGGCGTACACACACTTCACATGCTTTACGTCAGTGATTATGTTACCAGAAGCATCACTGGAAACTTGAATGAAAAATAAATGATGCACATTAGGTGCCTTCATCCTCTTTGCAGTCTATAGACCTCTTGAATGGCACCTCATGTCGGTGTCTTTCCTTCTTTCTTTCTTTCTTTCTTTCTTTCTTTCTTTCTTTCTTTTCTACTGTCTCTCTCTCTGTGTGTGTCTGTGTAAAATCTGTAAAAAGTAGGTCAGAAAGGTGCTCTCCGATGAAAGAAAAAGGTTAATCCATCTTCCTCACCCTGTCTTTCCCTCCTCCTCTCCCTCATTCTTTCACTCCCTCTCCCTCTCTCTATCTCCAGCGGTGTCTACCTGAGTGAGTGAGTGAGTGAGTGAGTGAGTGAGTGAGTGAGTGAGTGAGTGAGTGAGTGAGTGAGTGAGTGAGTGTGAGAGGAACAGAAAGGAGGAGAACCCTGAAGTGTATTTTTCTGCCTTACATCTATATTTGTTCTTTCTCTCTTTTAAATCGACAATCCATTTTTTGTGTATCTTTGTAAAATGTAGTATACTGTAGAATACTATAGTACACACTGTAGTATCCCTCAATCATGTGTAGTACTTAGTATAGTATTTTGTAGTATATTGTAGAATATTATAGTATATATTACAGTATTAGCAACAAAACACACTGTAGTAAGTACTACAGAAATGTCAGCAAAAACACTACAGTATTTTTTTACTATAGTAAATACTACAGTATTTATTTGCATATACCCTGCCCATTCTCCTCCCCCATATCCCACTTTTTGCGTCCTGTAAGTGAGAAACCTACAGTACGGAACATATATTGTGTTCCCTAAGGTTATAACAGCTAATCGACGGGAGATAGCGGTGAGGGTGGGAGAAGCCACATCATTCAGCTTCTCTCCAGAGGTGGGAGTACCCCAAGGCTCCACCCTCAGTCCTCTACTGTTTTTAATGTACGTCTGTGATATTTATTACCCAAGAGAGGGACAAGTGGCCCAGTTCAGAGATAATCTCCGTTATTGGGCCTCCTCCAAAAAACGTTGCCCGTGCTGGTAAAAAGCTACAGAAGAGCAGAACAGAGATGGAGAACTGGGCCAACCTGTGGTGGGTCAAGGTCAACCCCCTGAAGACCTAGTGCGAGGGAAGGAAGAACCTGAACCACCTGAGGGTACTCTACAGAAGAAAAGGAGGTGCCTCCCCAGGAACAGCCATCAGAGTGTATCAGTGTACAGCTATTTGAATATGCTACGCAAGCCTGGTGTACCTTGGGGTCAGAAAGCATTCAAAACCATCAAGATGTCATACAGACTCCCCACGTACACAAAAACACACTAGGCACTGCAATAGAAGCTGCCATTTTAACAAATGACAATCTTACTGCACTTTTTTCCAGAGCTTAATGGAACACAAACAACATCAACAATAACTACAACCATTAATCCTCTTTTCAAAAATCAAAAACCACCACTCCCCTCCCAATATCCTAAAAAACAGGTTTACTTTCCCTACTTTCTATTTTTAATAAAGTTATTTACCCCTTCCCCCAACCCAATTCCCCTTACCCTAAATCAGGTTCATATACTCTACCCAACCCTTCCCTTTAAACCTAAACCGTTACCCTGAACCAGGTTCATATCCTCTACCCAACCCTTCTCTTTAATCCTAAACCATTACCCTGAACCAGGTTCATATCCTCTACCCAACCCTTCTCTTTAATCCTAAACCATTACCCTGAACCAGGTTCATATCCTCTACCCAACCCTTCCCTTTAAACCTAAACCATTACCCTGAACCAGGTTCATATCCTCTACCCAACCCTTCCCTTTAATCCTAAACCATTACCCTGAACCAGGTTCATATCCTCTACCCAACCCTTCCCTTTAAACCTAAACCATTACCCTGAACCAGGTTCATATCCTCTACCCAACCCTTCCCTTTAATCCTAAACCATTACCCTGAACCAGGTTCATATCCTCTACCCAACCCTTCCCTTTAAACCTAAACCATTACCCTGAACCAGGTTCATATCCTCTACCCAACCCTTCCCTTTAATCCTAAACCATTACCCTGAACCAGGTTCATATCCTCTACCCAACCCTTCCCTTTAAACCTAAACCATTACCCTGAACCAGGTTCATATCCTCTACCCAACCCTTCTCTTTAATCCTAAACCATTACCCTGAACCAGGTTCATATCCTCTACCCAACCCTTCCGTTTAAACCTAAACCATTACCCTGAACCAGGTTCATATCCTCTACCCAACCCTTCCCTTTAAACCTAAACCATTACCCTGAACCAGGTTCATATCCTCTACCCAACCCTTCTCTTTAATCCTAAACCATTACCCTGAACCAGGTTCATATCCTCTACCCGACCCTTCCCTTTAAACCTAAACCATTGCCCTGAACCAGGTTCATATCCTCTACCCAACTTTAATCCTCTACCCAACCCTTCCCTTTAAACCTAAACCATTACCCTGAACCAGGTTCATATCCTCTACCCAACCCTTCCCTTTAAACCTAAACCATTACCCTGAACCAGGTTCATATCCTCCACCCAACCCTTCCCTTTAAACCTAAACCATTACCCTGAACCAGGTTCATATCCTCTACCCAACCCTTCCCTTTAATCCTAAACCATTACCCTGAACCAGGTTCATATCCTCTACCCAACCCTTCCCTTTAATCCTAAACCATTACTCTGAACCAGGTTCATATCCTCTACCCAACCCTTCCCTTTAAACCTAAACCATTACCCTGAACCAGGTTCATATCCTCTACCCAACCCTTCCCTTTAATCCTAAACCATTACCCTGAACCAGGTTCATATCCTCTACTCAACCCTTCCCTTTGAACCGTTACCCTGAACCAGGTTCATATCCTCCACCCAACCCTTCCCTTTAAACCTAAACTTTTACCCTGAACCAGGTTCATATCCTCTACCCAACCCTTCCCTTTAAACCTAAACCATTACCCTGAACCAGGTTCATATCCTCTACCCAACCCTTCCCTTTAAACCTAAACCGTTACCCTGAACCAGGTTCATATCCTCTACCCAACCCTTCCCTTTAAACCTAAACCATTACCCTGAACCAGGTTCATATCCTCTACCCAACCCTTCCCTTTAATCCTAAACCATTACCCTGAACCAGGTTCATATCCTCTACCCAACCCTTCCCTTTAAACCTAAACCATTACCCTGAACCAGGTTCATATCCTCTACCCAACCCTTCCCTTTAATCCTAAACCATTACCCTGAACCAGGTTCATATCCTCTACTCAACCCTTCCCTTTAATCCTAAACCATTACCCTGAACCAGGGTCATATCCTCTACCCAACCCTTCCCTTTAAACCTAAACCATTACCCTGAACCAGGTTCATATCCTCTACTCAACCCTTCCCTTTAATCCTAAACCATTACCCTGAACCAGGTTCATATCCTCTACCCAACCCTTCCCTTTAAACCTAAACCATTACCCTGAACCAGGTTCATATCCTCTACTCAACCCTTCCCTTTAATCCTAAACCATTACCCTGAACCAGGTTCATATCCTCTACCCAACCCTTCCCTTTAATCCTAAACCATTACCCTGAACCAGGTTCATATCCTCTACCCAACCCTTCCCTTTAATCCTAAACCATTACCCTGAACCAGGTTCATATCCTCTACTCAACCCTTCCCTTTGAACCGTTACCCTGAACCAGGTTCATATCCTCCACCCAACCCTTCCCTTTAATCCTAAACCATTACCCTGAACCAGGTTCATATCCTCTACTCAACCCTTCCCTTTGAACCGTTACCCTGAACCAGGTTCATATCCTCTACCCAACCCTTCCCTTTAATCCTAAACCATTACCCTGAACCAGGTTCATATCCTCTACCCAACCCTTCTCTTTAATCCTAAACCATTACCCTGAACCAGGTTCATATCCTCTACCCAACCCTTCTCTTTAATCCTAAACCATTACCCTGAACCAGGTTCATATCCTCTACCCAACCCTTCTCTTTAATCCTAAACCATTACCCTGAACCAGGTTCATA
>NC_092166.1:74543689-74601189 GCF_045791955.1 Oncorhynchus clarkii lewisi
GGGAGAGAAAATAACAGGAAGA
The DNA here is from genome assembly GCF_045791955.1 of Oncorhynchus clarkii lewisi. Classification (NCBI taxonomy): domain Eukaryota; kingdom Metazoa; phylum Chordata; class Actinopteri; order Salmoniformes; family Salmonidae; genus Oncorhynchus; species Oncorhynchus clarkii. The sequence goes on from NC_092166.1 coordinate 74,543,712, forward strand.
TCAGAGAGAGAGACGGACTGAGAAAGTAGAGAGAGAAAACAGAGTGCTGGAAGGTAGAGGTGTACCAAACTCTCAGAACCTCTACAGTTTTTGATGTTAACACACACTGACACAGTGGCAGACACACACACACACACACACACACACACACACACACACACACACACACACACACACACACACACACACACACACACACACACACACACAGTACCATACCATCGCGGGAGACACATTTTTACTATTGCACTTCATCGTCCTCTAAGGTTTCTCTCTTCTGACTCAATTTGACACTTGGGCGAGAGGGAGTGGTGTGAAAGGAAAGAGAGACTGAACAAGAGAGAGGAGAGTGAGAGAAAAAGGGGAGGAGGAGAACTGCGCCAACAGACTGAGCAGAGAGTGAGAGAGAGAGAGAGAGTGGTGTGAAAAGTTCTATGAAAAAGAGAAGAGAGAGAGAGAAGGCATGAAAGAGCAGAAAGGGAGAAACTGTGAACAGATGAGACATAGAGCAAGTGTGGAAATACACAGACAGGAAGGAGAGAGAGAAAAATATAATATGACATTTGAAATGTCTATTCTTTTGGAGGGATGAAGGGGTGATAGACAAGAAGGAGAGCGAGATGATGGAGATGATGGAGAGGAGAGAGAGATGAAGGGGTGATAGACAGGAAGGAGAAAGAGATGAAGGGGTGATAGATAGGAAGGAGAGATGAAGGGGTGATAGACAGGAAGGAGAGATGAAGGGGCTGATAGACAGGAAAGAAAGAGAGATGAAGGGGCTGATAGCCAGGAAGGAGAAAGAGATTAAGGGGCTGATAGACAGGAAGGAGAAAGAGATGAAGGGGTTATAGACAGGAAGGAGAAAGAGATGAAGGGGTAATAGACGAAGGAGAGAGAGATGAAGGGGTTATCGACAGGAAGGAGAGAGAGATGAAGGGGTGATAGACAGGAAGGAGAAAGAGATTAAGGGGCTGATAGACAGGAAGGAGAGATAAAGGGGTGATAGACAGGAAGGAGAAAGAGATGAAGGGGTGATAGACAGGAAGGAGAGAGAGATGAAGGGGTGATAGACAGGAAGGAGAGATGAAGGGGCTGATAGACAGGAAGGAGAGATGAAGGGGTGATAGACAGGAAGGAGAGATGAAGGGGTGATAGATAGGAAGGAGAGAGAGATGAAGGGGTGATAGACAGGAAGGAGAGATGAACGGGTGATAGCCAGGAAGGAGAAAGAGATGAAGGGGTTATAGACAGGAAGGAGAGAGAGATAAAGGGGTTATAGACAGGAAGGAGAAAGAGATGAAGGGGCTGATAGACAGGAAGGAGAGATGAAGGGGTGATAGACAGGAAGGAGAGAGAGATGAAGGGGTGATAGACAGGAAGGAGAGAGAGATAAAGGGGTGATAGCCAGGAAGGAGAAAGAGATGAAGGGGTTATAGACAGGAAGGAGAGAGAGATAAAGGGGTTATAGACAGGAAGGAGAGATGAAGGGGTGATAGACAGGAAGGAGAGATGAAGGGGCTGATAGACAGGAAGGAGAGATGAAGGGGTGATAGACAGGAAGGAGAGAGAGATGAAGGGGTGATAGACAGGAAGGAGAGATGAACGGGTGATAGACAGGAAGGAGAAAGAGATGAAGGGGTGATAGACAGGAAGGAGAGAGAGATGAAGGGATGATAGACAGGAAGGAGAGAGAGATGAAGGAGTGATAGACAGCAAGGAGAGATGAAGGGGCTGATAGACAAGAAGGAGAGATGAAGGGGTGATAGACAGGAAGGAGAGATGAAGGGGCTGATAGACAAGAAGGAGAGATGAAGGGGATGATAGACAAGAAGGAGAGATGAAGGGGTGATAGACAAGAAGGAGAGATGAAGGGGCTGATAGACAGGAAGGAGAGATGAAGGGGCTGATAGACAGGAAGGAGAGATAAACGGGTGATAGACAGGAAGGAGAAAGAGATGAAGGGGTGATAGACAGGAAGGAGAGAGAGATGAAGGGGTGATAGACAGGAAGGAGAGATGAAGGGGCTGATAGACAGGAAGGAGAGATGAAGGGGTGATAGACAGGAAGGAGAGATGAAGGGGTGATAGATAGGAAGGAGAGAGAGATGAAGGGGTGATAGACAGGAAGGAGAGATGAATGGGTGATAGCCAGGAAGGAGAAAGAGATGAAGGGGTTATAGACAGGAAGGAGAGAGAGATAAAGGGGTTATAGACAGGAAGGAGAAAGAGATGAAGGGGCTGATAGACAGGAAGGAGAGATGAAGGGGTGATAGGCAGGAAGGAGGGAGAGATGAAGGGGTGATAGACAGGAAGGAGAGAGAGATAAAGGGGTGATAGCCAGGAAGGAGAAAGAGATGAAGGGGTTATAGACAGGAAGGAGAGAGAGATAAAAGGGTTATAGACAGGAAGGAGAAAGAGATGAAGGGGCTGATAGACAGGAAGGAGAGAGAGATGAAGGGGTGATAGACAGGAAGGAGAGATGAAGGGGCTGATAGACAGGAAGGAGAGATGAAGGGGTGATAGACAGAAAGGAGAGAGAGATGAAGGGGTGATAGACAGGAAGGAGAGAGAGATGAACGGGTGATAGCCAGGAAGGAGAAAGAGATGAAGGGGTTATAGACAGGAAGGAGAGAGAGATAAAGGGGTTATAGACAGGAAGGAGAAAGAGATGAAGGGGCTGATAGACAGGAAGGAGAGATGAAGGGGTGATAGACAGGAAGGAGGGAGAGATGAAGGGGTGATAGACAGGAAGGAGAGAGAGATAAAGGGGTGATAGCCAGGAAGGAGAAAGAGATGAAGGGGCTGATAGACAGGAAGGAGAGAGAGATGAAGGGGTGATAGACAGGAAGTAGAGATGAAGGGGCTGATAGACAGGAAGGAGAGATGAAGGGGTGATAGACAGGAAGGAGAGAGAGATGAAGGGGTGGTAGACAGGAAGGAGAGATGAACGGGTGATAGACAGGAAGGAGAAAGAGATGAAGGAGTGATAGACAGCAAGGAGAGATGAAGGGGCTGATAGACAAGAAGGAGAGATGAAGGGGTGATAGACAGGAAGGAGAGATGAAGGGGCTGATAGACAAGAAGGAGAGATGAAGGGGCTGATAGACAAGAAGGAGAGATGAAGGGGTGATAGACAGGAAGGAGAGAGAGATGAAGGGGTGATAGACAAGAAGGAGAGATGAAGGGGCTGATAGACAGGAAGGAGAGATGAAGGGGCTGATAGACAGGAAGGAGAGATGAAGGGGCTGATAGACAAGAAGGAGAGATGAAGGGGCTGATAGACAGGAATGAGAGATGAAGGGGCTGATAGACAAGAAGGAGAGATGAAGGGGCTGATAGACAAGAAGGAGAGATGAAGGGGCTGATAGACAAGAAGGAGAGATGAAGGGGCTGATAGACAGGAAGGAGAGATGAAGGGGCTGATAGACAGGAAGGAGAGATGAAGGGGTGATTGACAAGAAGGAGAGATGAAGGGGTGATAGACAAGAAGGAGAGATGAAGGGGTGATAGACAAGAAGGAGAGATGAAGGGGCTGATAGACAGGAAGGAGAGATGAAGGGGTGATAGACAGGAAGGAGAGATGAAGGGGTGATAGACAAGAAGGAGAGATGAAGGGGTGATAGACAAGAAGGAGAGATGAAGGGGTGATAGACAAGAAGGAGAGATGAAGGGGTGATAGACAAGAAGGAGAGATTAAGGGGCTGATAGACAGGAAGGAGAGATGAAGGGGCTGATAGACAGGAAGGAGAGATGAAGGGGTGATAGACAAGAAGGAGAGATGAAGGGGCTGATAGACAAGAAGGAGAGATGAAGGGTTGATAGACAGGAAGGAGAGATGAAGGGGTGATAGACAGGAAGGAGAGAGAGATGAAGGGGTGATAGACAGGAAGGAGAGAGAGATGAAGGGGTGATAGACAGGAAGGAGAGAGAGATGAAGGGGTTATAGACAGGAAGGAGAGGGATGAGGTGATGATAGACAGGAAGGAGAGAGATGAAGGGGTTATAGACAGGAAGGAGAGAGAGATGAAGGGGTGATAGACAGGAAGGAGAGAGAGATGAAGTGGTGATAGACAGGACGGAGAGAGAGATGAAGGGGTTATAGACAGGAAGGAGAGAGATGAAGTAGTGATAGACAGGAAGGAGAGAGATGAAGGGGTGATAGACAGGAAGGAGAGAGATGAAGGGTTGATAGACAGGAAGGAGAGAGATGAAGTGGTGATAGACAGGATTGAGAGAGAGATGAAGGGGTGATAGACAGGAAGGAGAGAGATGAAGTGATGATAGACAGGAAGGAGGGAGATTAAGTGGTGATAGACAGGAAGGACAGATGAAGTGGTGATAGACAGGATTGAGAGAGAGATGAAGGGGTTATAGACAGGAAGGAGAGAGATGAAGTGGTGATAGACAGGAAGGAGAGAGAGATGAAGGGGTGATAGACAGGAAGGAGAGATGAAGTGGTGATAGACAGGAAGGAGAGAGAGATGAAGGGGTTATAGACAGGAAGGAGAGAGATGAAGTGGTGATAGACAGGAAGGAGAGAGAGATGAAGGGGTTATCGACAGGAAGGAGAGAGAGATGAAGTGGTGATAGACAGGAAGGAGAAAGAGATTAGGGGGCTGATAGACAGGAAGGAGAGAGAGATGAAGGGGTGATAGACAGGAAGGAGAAAGAGATTAAGGGGCTGATAGACAGGAAGAAGAGATGAAGGGGTGATAGACAGGAAGGAGAGAGAGATGAAGGGGTGATAGACAGGAAGGAGAGATAAACGGGTGATAGACAGGAAGGAGAAAGAGATGAAGTGGTGATAGACAGGAAGGAGAGAGAGATGAAGGGGTGATAGACAGGAAGGAGAGATGAAGTGGTGATAGACAGGAAGGAGAGAGAGATGAAGGGGTTATAGACAGGAAGGAGAGAGATGAAGTGGTGATAGACAGGATTGAGAGAGAGATGAAGGGGTGATAGACAGGAAGGAGAGAGATGAAGTGATGATAGACAGGAAGGAGTGAGATTAAGTGGTGATAGACAGGAAGGACAGATGAAGGGGTGATAGACAGGAAGGAGAGATGAAGGGGTGATAGACAAGAAGGAGAGATGAAGGGGTGATAGACAAGAAGGAGAGATGAAGGGGTGATAGACAAGAAGGAGAGATGAAGGGGTGATAGACAAGAAGGAGAGATTAAGGGGCTGATAGACAGGAAGGAGAGATGAAGGGGCTGATAGACAGGAAGGAGAGATGAAGGGGTGATAGACAAGAAGGAGAGATGAAGGGGCTGATAGACAAGAAGGAGAGATGAAGGGTTGATAGACAGGAAGGAGAGATGAAGGGGTGATAGACAGGAAGGAGAGAGAGATGAAGGGGTGATAGACAGGAAGGAGAGAGAGATGAAGGGGTGATAGACAGGAAGGAGAGAGAGATGAAGGGGTTATAGACAGGAAGGAGAGGGATGAGGTGATGATAGACAGGAAGGAGAGAGATGAAGGGGTTATAGACAGGAAGGAGAGAGAGATGAAGGGGTGATAGACAGGAAGGAGAGAGAGATGAAGTGGTGATAGACAGGACGGAGAGAGAGATGAAGGGGTTATAGACAGGAAGGAGAGAGATGAAGTAGTGATAGACAGGAAGGAGAGAGATGAAGGGGTGATAGACAGGAAGGAGAGAGATGAAGGGTTGATAGGCAGGAAGGAGAGAGATGAAGTGGTGATAGACAGGATTGAGAGAGAGATGAAGGGGTGATAGACAGGAAGGAGAGAGATGAAGTGATGACAGACAGGAAGGAGGGAGATTAAGTGGTGATAGACAGGAAGGACAGATGAAGTGGTGATAGACAGGATTGAGAGAGAGATGAAGGGGTTATAGACAGGAAGGAGAGAGATGAAGTGGTGATAGACAGGAAGGAGAGAGAGATGAAGGGGTGATAGACAGGAAGGAGAGATGAAGTGGTGATAGACAGGAAGGAGAGAGAGATGAAGGGGTTATAGACAGGAAGGAGAGAGATGAAGTGGTGATAGACAGGAAGGAGAGAGAGATGAAGGGGTTATCGACAGGAAGGAGAGAGAGATGAAGTGGTGATAGACAGGAAGGAGAAAGAGATTAGGGGGCTGATAGACAGGAAGGAGAGAGAGATGAAGGGGTGATAGACAGGAAGGAGAAAGAGATTAAGGGGCTGATAGACAGGAAGAAGAGATGAAGGGGTGATAGACAGGAAGGAGAGAGAGATGAAGGGGTGATAGACAGGAAGGAGAGATAAACGGGTGATAGACAGGAAGGAGAAAGAGATGAAGTGGTGATAGACAGGAAGGAGAGAGAGATGAAGGGGTGATAGACAGGAAGGAGAGATGAAGTGGTGATAGACAGGAAGGAGAGAGAGATGAAGGGGTTATAGACAGGAAGGAGAGAGATGAAGTGGTGATAGACAGGAAGGAGAGAGAGATGAAGGGGTGATAGACAGGAAGGAGAGAGATGAAGTGATGATAGACAGGAAGGAGGGAGATTAAGTGGTGATAGACAGGAAGGACAGATGAAGTGGTGATAGACAGGATTGAGAGAGAGATGAAGGGGTTATAGACAGGAAGGAGAGAGATGAAGTGGTGATAGACAGGAAGGAGAGAGAGATGAAGGGGTGATAGACAGGAAGGAGAGATGAAGTGGTGATAGACAGGAAGGAGAGAGAGATGAAGGGGTTATAGACAGGAAGGAGAGAGATGAAGTGGTGATAGACAGGAAGGAGAGAGAGATGAAGGGGTTATCGACAGGAAGGAGAGAGAGATGAAGTGGTGATAGACAGGAAGGAGAAAGAGATTAGGGGGCTGATAGACAGGAAGGAGAGAGAGATGAAGGGGTGATAGACAGGAAGGAGAAAGAGATTAAGGTGCTGATAGACAGGAAGAAGAGATGAAGGGGCTGATAGACAGGAAGGAGAGATGAAGGGGCTGATAGACAAGAAGGAGAGATGAAGGGGCTGATAGACAGGAATGAGAGATGAAGGGGCTGATAGACAAGAAGGAGAGATGAAGGGGCTGATAGACAAGAAGGAGAGATGAAGGGGCTGATAGACAAGAAGGAGAGATGAAGGGGCTGATAGACAGGAAGGAGAGATGAAGGGGCTGATAGACAGGAAGGAGAGATGAAGGGGTGATTGACAAGAAGGAGAGATGAAGGGGTGATAGACAATAAGGAGAGATGAAGGGGTGATAGACAAGAAGGAGAGATGAAGGGGCTGATAGACAGGAAGGAGAGATGAAGGGGTGATAGACAGGAAGGAGAGATGAAGGGGTGATAGACAAGAAGGAGAGATGAAGGGGTGATAGACAAGAAGGAGAGATGAAGGGGTGATAGACAAGAAGGAGAGATGAAGGGGTGATAGACAAGAAGGAGAGGTTAAGGGCCTGATAGACAGGAAGGAGAGATGAAGGGGCTGATAGACAGGAAGGAGAGATGAAGGGGTGATAGACAAGAAGGAGAGATGAAGGGGCTGATAGACAAGAAGGAGAGATGAAGGGTTGATAGACAGGAAGGAGAGATGAAGGGGTGATAGACAGGAAGGAGAGAGAGATGAAGAGGTGATAGACAGGAAGGAGAGAGAGATGAAGGGGTGATAGACAGGAAGGAGAGAGAGATGAAGGGGTTATAGACAGGAAGGAGAGGGATGAGGTGATGATAGACAGGAAGGAGAGAGATGAAGGGGTTATAGACAGGAAGGAGAGAGAGATGAAGGGGTGATAGACAGGAAGGAGAGAGAGATGAAGTGGTGATAGACAGGACAGAGAGAGAGATGAAGGGGTTATAGACAGGAAGGAGAGAGATGAAGTAGTGATAGACAGGAAGGAGAGAGATGAAGGGGTGATAGACAGGAAGGAGAGAGATGAAGGGTTGATAGACAGGAAGGAGAGAGATGAAGTGGTGATAGACAGGATTGAGAGAGAGATGAAGGGGTGATAGACAGGAAGGAGAGAGATGAAGTGATGATAGACAGGAAGGAGGGAGATTAAGTGGTGATAGACAGGAAGGAGAGAGATGAAGTGGTGATAGACAGGAAGGAGAAAGAGATTAAGGGGCTGATAGACAGGAAGAAGAGATGAAGGGGTGATAGACAGGAAGGAGAGAGAGATGAAGGGGTGATAGACAGGAAGGAGAGATAAACGGGTGATAGACAGGAAGGAGAAAGAGATGAAGTGGTGATAGACAGGAAGGAGAGAGAGATGAAGGGGTGATAGACAGGAAGGAGAGATGAAGTGGTGATAGACAGGAAGGAGAGAGAGATGAAGGGGTTATAGACAGGAAGGAGAGAGATGAAGTGGTGATAGACAGGATTGAGAGAGAGATGAAGGGGTGATAGACAGGAAGGAGAGAGATGAAGTGATGATAGACAGGAAGGAGGGAGATTAAGTGGTGATAGACAGGAAGGACAGATGAAGGGGTGATAGACAGGAAGGAGAGATGAAGGGGTGATAGACAAGAAGGAGAGATGAAGGGGTGATAGACAAGAAGGAGAGATGAAGGGGTGATAGACAAGAAGGAGAGATGAAGGGGTGATAGACAAGAAGGAGAGATTAAGGGGCTGATAGACAGGAAGGAGAGATGAAGGGGCTGATAGACAGGAAGGAGAGATGAAGGGGTGATAGACAAGAAGGAGAGATGAAGGTGCTGATAGACAAGAAGGAGAGATGAAGGGTTGATAGACAGGAAGGAGAGATGAAGGGGTGATAGACAGGAAGGAGAGAGAGATGAAGGGGTGATAGACAGGAAGGAGAGAGAGATGAAGGGGTGATAGACAGGAAGGAGAGAGAGATGAAGGGGTTATAGACAGGAAGGAGAGGGATGAGGTGATGATAGACAGGAAGGAGAGAGATGAAGGGGTTATAGACAGGAAGGAGAGAGAGATGAAGGGGTGATAGACAGGAAGGAGAGAGAGATGAAGTGGTGATAGACAGGACGGAGAGAGAGATGAAGGGGTTATAGACAGGAAGGAGAGAGATGAAGTAGTGATAGACAGGAAGGAGAGAGATGAAGGGGTGATAGACAGGAAGGAGAGAGATGAAGGGTTGATAGACAGGAAGGAGAGAGATGAAGTGGTGATAGACAGGATTGAGAGAGAGATGAAGGGGTGATAGACAGGAAGGAGAGAGATGAAGTGATGACAGACAGGAAGGAGGGAGATTAAGTGGTGATAGACAGGAAGGACAGATGAAGTGGTGATAGACAGGATTGAGAGAGAGATGAAGGGGTTATAGACAGGAAGGAGAGAGATGAAGTGGTGATAGACAGGAAGGAGAGAGAGATGAAGGGGTGATAGACAGGAAGGAGAGATGAAGTGGTGATAGACAGGAAGGAGAGAGAGATGAAGGGGTTATAGACAGGAAGGAGAGAGATGAAGTGGTGATAGACAGGAAGGAGAGAGAGATGAAGGGGTTATCGACAGGAAGGAGAGAGAGATGAAGTGGTGATAGACAGGAAGGAGAAAGAGATTAGGGGGCTGATAGACAGGAAGGAGAGAGAGATGAAGGGGTGATAGACAGGAAGGAGAAAGAGATTAAGGGGCTGATAGACAGGAAGAAGAGATGAAGGGGTGATAGACAGGAAGGAGAGAGAGATGAAGGGGTGATAGACAGGAAGGAGAGATAAACGGGTGATAGACAGGAAGGAGAAAGAGATGAAGTGGTGATAGACAGGAAGGAGAGAGAGATGAAGGGGTGATAGACAGGAAGGAGAGATGAAGTGGTGATAGACAGGAAGGAGAGAGAGATGAAGGGGTTATAGACAGGAAGGAGAGAGATGAAGTGGTGATAGACAGGATTGAGAGAGAGATGAAGGGGTGATAGACAGGAAGGAGAGAGATGAAGTGATGATAGACAGGAAGGAGGGAGATTAAGTGGTGATAGACAGGAAGGACAGATGAAGTGGTGATAGACAGGATTGAGAGAGAGATGAAGGGGTTATAGACAGGAAGGAGAGAGATGAAGTGGTGATAGACAGGAAGGAGAGAGAGATGAAGGGGTGATAGACAGGAAGGAGAGATGAAGTGGTGATAGACAGGAAGGAGAGAGAGATGAAGGGGTTATAGACAGGAAGGAGAGAGATGAAGTGGTGATAGACAGGAAGGAGAGAGAGATGAAGGGGTTATCGACAGGAAGGAGAGAGAGATGAAGTGGTGATAGACAGGAAGGAGAAAGAGATTAGGGGGCTGATAGACAGGAAGGAGAGAGAGATGAAGGGGTGATAGACAGGAAGGAGAAAGAGATTAAGGTGCTGATAGACAGGAAGAAGAGATGAATGGGCTGATAGACAGGAAGGAGAGATGAAGGGGCTGATAGACAAGAAGGAGAGATGAAGGGGCTGATAGACAGGAATGAGAGATGAAGGGGCTGATAGACAAGAAGGAGAGATGAAGGGGCTGATAGACAAGAAGGAGAGATGAAGGGGCTGATAGACAAGAAGGAGAGATGAAGGGGCTGATAGACAGGAAGGAGAGATGAAGGGGCTGATAGACAGGAAGGAGAGATGAAGGGGTGATTGACAAGAAGGAGAGATGAAGGGGTGATAGACAATAAGGAGAGATGAAGGGGTGATAGACAAGAAGGAGAGATGAAGGGGCTGATAGACAGGAAGGAGAGATGAAGGGGTGATAGACAAGAAGGAGAGATGAAGGGGTGATAGACAAGAAGGAGAGATGAAGGGGTGATAGACAAGAAGGAGAGATGAAGGGGTGATAGACAAGAAGGAGAGGTTAAGGGCCTGATAGACAGGAAGGAGAGATGAAGGGGCTGATAGACAGGAAGGAGAGATGAAGGGGTGATAGACAAGAAGGAGAGATGAAGGGGCTGATAGACAAGAAGGAGAGATGAAGGGTTGATAGACAGGAAGGAGAGATGAAGGGGTGATAGACAGGAAGGAGAGAGAGATGAAGAGGTGATAGACAGGAAGGAGAGAGAGATGAAGGGGTGATAGACAGGAAGGAGAGAGAGATGAAGGGGTTATAGACAGGAAGGAGAGGGATGAGGTGATGATAGACAGGAAGGAGAGAGATGAAGGGGTTGTAGACAGGAAGGAGAGAGAGATGAAGGGGTGATAGACAGGAAGGAGAGAGAGATGAAGTGGTGATAGACAGGACAGAGAGAGAGATGAAGGGGTTATAGACAGGAAGGAGAGAGATGAAGTAGTGATAGACAGGAAGGAGAGAGATGAAGGGGTGATAGACAGGAAGGAGAGAGATGAAGGGTTGATAGACAGGAAGGAGAGAGATGAAGTGGTGATAGACAGGATTGAGAGAGAGATGAAGGGGTGATAGACAGGAAGGAGAGAGATGAAGTGATGATAGACAGGAAGGAGGGAGATTAAGTGGTGATAGACAGGAAGGAGAGATGAAGTGGTGATAGACAGGATTGAGAGAGAGATGAAGGGGTTATAGACAGGAAGGAGAGATGAAGTGGTGATAGACAGGAAGGAGAGAGAGATGAAGGGGTGATAGACAGGAAGGAGAGATGAAGTGGTGATAGACAGGAAGGAGAGAGAGATGAAGGGGTTATAGACAGGAAGGAGAGAGATGAAGTGGTGATAGACAGGAAGGAGAGAGAGATGAAGGGGTTATCGACAGGAAGGAGAGAGAGATGAAGTGGTGATAGACAGGAAGGAGAAAGAGATTAGGGGGCTGATAGACAGGAAGGAGAGAGAGATGAAGGGGTGATAGACAGGAAGGAGAAAGAGATTAAGGGGCTGATAGACAGGAAGAAGAGATGAAGGGGTGATAGACAGGAAGGAGAGAGAGATGAAGGGGTGATAGACAGGAAGGAGAGATAAACGGGTGATAGACAGGAAGGAGAAAGAGATGAAGTGGTGATAGACAGGAAGGAGAGAGAGAGGAAGGGGTGATAGACAGGAATGAGAGATGAAGGGGCTGATAGACAGGAAGGAGAGATGAAGGGGTGATAGACAGGAAGGAGAGATGAAGGGGTGATAGATAGGAAGGAGAAAGAGATGAAGGGGTGATAGACAGGAAGGAGAGATGAACGGGTGATAGCCAGGAAGGAGAAAGAGATGAAGGGGTTATAGACAGGAAGGAGAGAGAGATAAAGGGGTTATAGACAGGAAGGAGAGAGAGATGAAGGGGTTATAGATAGGAAGGAGAGAGAGATGAAGGGGTGATAGACAGGAAGGAGAGAGAGATAAAGGGGTTATAGACAGGAAGGAGAGAGAGATGAAGGGGTTATAGATAGGAAGGAGAGAGAGATGAAGGGGTGATAGACAGGAAGGAGAGATGAACGGGCGATAGCCAGGAAGGAGAAAGAGATGAAGGGGTTATAGACATGAAGGAGAGAGATGAAGTGGTGATAGACAGGAAGGAGAGAGAGATGAAGTGGTGATAGACAGGAAGGAGAGAGAGATGAAGGGGTTATAGACAGGAAGGAGAGAGATGAAGGGGTTATAGACAGGAAGGAGAGAAAGAAAAGGGCAGAAGGAGCAAATAGAGTGATGAAAAGACAATGAAAGGGTGAGAAGATCAGGTTTGAAAAGGCAGACAGAACGAGAGATGGACAGGGAGCAATCTAGAGGTGTGTATTTTCATCTTCAGTTGTGTCCAAACTCTAGCTCATTAATAATCAAACAGTGGTGTTAACTGAGACCTTGTCTCACTGGAACAGATTCATATTTGATATGTCCTGTGCGGGGGGATCAGAGCACTGAGAGCCAGCCAGAGATGCAGCAGTCTTGACTTTCATGGTGTCTTCTTGTTTGGGCCAAGTCTATTTATTTATTTTTGTTTTCACCTTCTACCCTCCTACAGTATATTATTCTGCTCTCTCTCTCTTCCTTCCCTTGTGCTATTCTTCTCTTCATGCCTCTCTTCTCTATCTCCCCATTCATCTCTCCTCTCCATCACCCCTCTTCTCTCATTTCCTCTCGTCACTATCACCCCCTTCAATACTCTCTCCTCTCCCTCCTCTCTCCTGCCCTCACCTCATCCTCTCTCCTCTCCCTCCTCTCTCCTGCCCTCACCATTCCCCACCTCATCCTCTCTCCTCTCCCTCCTCTCTCCTGCCCTCACCTCATCCTCTCTCCTCTCCCTCCTCTCTCCTGCCCTCACCATTCCTCACCTCATCCTCTCTCCTCTCCCTCCTCTCTCCTGCCCTCACCTCATCCTCTCTCCTCTCCCTCCTCTCTCCTGCCCTCACCATTCCTCACCTCATCCTCTCTCCTCTCCCTCCTCTCTCCTGCCCTAACCTCATCCTCTTTCCTCTCCCTCCTCTCTCCTGCCCTCACCTCATCTCTCCTCTCCCTCTTCTCTCCTGCCCTCACCATTCCTCACCTCATCCTCTCCCCTCTCTCCTCTCTTTCCTCTCTCCTGCCCTCACCATTCCTCACCTCATCCTCTCTCCTCTCCCTCCTCTCTCCTGCCCTCACCATTCCTCACCTCATCCTCTCTCCTCTCCCTCCTCTCTCCTGCCCTCACCTCATCCTCTCTCCTCTCCCTCCTCTCTCCTGCCCTCACCTCATCCTCTCTCCTCTCCCTCCTCTCTCCTGCCCTCACCATTCCTCACCTCATCCTCTCCCCTCTCTCCTCTCTTTCCTCTCTTTCCTCTCTCCTGCCCTCACCATTCCTCTCCCCTCTCTCCTCTCTTTCCTCTCTCTTGCCCTCACCATTCCTCACCTTATCCTCTCCCCTCTCTCTTCTCTTTCCTCTCTCCTGCCCTCACCATTCCTCACCTCATCCTATCTCCTCTCCCTGCTCTCTCCTGCCCTCACCATTCCTCACCTCATCCTCTCTCCTCTCTCCTCTCCCTCCTCTCTCCTGCCCTCACCATTCCTCACCTCGTCCTCTCTCCTCTCCCTACTCCTTTCCATCCCTCTCTCCTCTCCTCCCTTCAGGACAGTGCAGAGACAGAGGTGGACAGCAATAAGTGGTATACTTTAACATGTTTTTCTCTCTTTTTTCTCCTCTTTTCTCCTCCTCTCCTCTCCGTCACCCCTTCACGTCTCCTCTCCTCCCTTCAGGACAGTGCAGAGACAGAGGTGGACAGCAATAAGTGCTGTACGTTATGTAATATGTTCTTCACGTCGGCCATCGTGGCCCAGTCTCACTACCAGGGCAAGACACATGCCAAGAGAGTACGACTGGTACTGGGAGAAACACCCAGCTTACCTACTGCTACCAACAGCCCTACCACCACAGGTAACCCACACGTTCATGCTCATTCAGTCATTTAGCAGACACTCTTATTCAGAGCAACTGACAGGTTTTCCCACTAACTCTTACTTTGCTGATAGCTACTTTATAAAGGACAACATGTACTTACTCTGACTGTGGTATGTGGTTTTCCCACCGAGCTATCTTAAGATGAATGCACTACTGTAAGTCTCTCTGCTAAGTTACTCAAATGTCAATGTAAGTGCCTTGCTTAAAGGCACATTGACACATTTTTCACCTATTCAGCTCAGGGATTTGGACAAGCAACCTTTCAGTTACTGGCCCAATGCTCTTAACCACTAGGCTACCTGGCGCCCCATACACTCACACACACACACACACACACACACACACACACACACACACACACACACACACACACAGATTGAAATGTTGACCCCAAACCAACTACTCCTGAATCAATAAGGCTGCAATAAAGCCACTGCCATCTGCCAGTGGATTTATGTCACAATGCCTTTTAGTGTGCGTGTGTGGATTTATATAATGACGATAAGTGACCTCTGCCCTGGACACACACACCCTCACCATGGTTTTCTATGTGATAAAACAACAGCTCTCATATATCCCTGAACAAAGTGTGTGTGCGTGTGTATGTGTGTGTGTGTGTGTGTATACGAAACACAATCCAAGCCAGTTGACACATACATCAGACCAAGGTCCTAAACGACACAGCCAACAGCTTTACTGGAGCTAACCCATTTGTCTACCTATGTGCCAGAATAACAGAGTGCTGTAGGGTACAATATGCTGTTGTACACTGTTCTCTGGATGGTTTAAGGTTTGTCCTTGCCATTCACATATGCCTGCAAATGTTGCAACAACATCCAAATGATAGCATGCCATACAGTCTATCGGCTGAAGAAAGCTTAATCCCCAATACCCAAGGGGATACAGCATTGTTCACTCTCCATGCCCAACAGCATGGGCAGCCTTTCAACTATGACTTCTCTCTCTCTCTCTCTCTCTCTCTCTCTCTCTCTCTCTCTTTCACCTTTGCTCTCTTTCGCATTCTCTTTCACTTTCTCTCGCTTTCCTTCTGTCTTTCACCCTATTGCTTTCTCTCTGTCTCACACCACACACACACATGGAAACTAGGCTTGGGCAGTATCCATACAGTTCTGCCATTTACAGTTTTACCAGCATAGCACAGAAGGGCGTCACTAAAAATGCAAATGGTTCTCTGCAAATCCTCTCAAGCTCAGTCAGGTTGGATGGGGAGCATCACTGCACAGCTATTTTCAGGTTTCTCCAGATATGTTAGATCAGGTTCAAGTCTGGGCTCTGGCTGGGCCACTCAAGGACATTCAGAGTCTTGTCCCCAAGCCACTCCTGCGTTATCTTGGCTGTGTCCTTATGGTCATTGTCCTGTTGGAAGGTGAACCTTCGCCCTCAGTCTGAGGTCCTGAGCGCTCTGGAGCAGGTTTTCATCAAGGATCTCTCTGTACTCCATTCATCGTTCCCTCGATCCTGACTAGTCTCCCAGTCCCTGCCACTGAAAAACATCCCCACAGCCTGATGCTACCATCATCAGGCTTCATCGTAGGGATGGTGCCAAGTTTCCTCCAGACGTGACTCTTGGCTTTCAGGCCAAACAGTTTGATCTTGGTTTCATCAGACCAGAGTATCTTATTTCTCATTGTCTGAGTCCTTAATGTGCCTTTTGGCAAACTCCAAGTGGGCTGTAATGTGCCTTTTACTGAGGAGTGGTTTCTGTCTGGCCACTCTACCATAAAAGCCTGATTGGTGGAGTGCTGCAGAGATTGTTGTCCTTCTGGAAGCTTCTTCCATCTCCACAGAGGAACTCTGGAACTCTGTCAGAGTGACCATCTGGATTTTGGTCACCTCCCTGACCAAGGTCCTTCTCCCCTGATTGCTCAGTTTGGCCGGGCGGCCAGCTCTAGGAAGAGTCTTAGTGCTTCTTCCATTTAAGAATGATGGAGGCCACTGTGTTCTTGGGGACCTTCCCTAGATCGGTGCCTCGACACAATACTTTCTCTGAGCTCTACGGACAATTCCTTCGACCTCATGGCTTGGTTTTTGCTCTGGCATACACTGTCAACTGTGAGACCTTATATAGACAGGTGTGTGCCTTTATAAATCATGTAAAATCAATTGAATTTACCACAGGTGGCCTCTAATCAAGTTGTAGAAACATCTCAAGGATGATCAATGGAAACAGGATATACCTGAGCTCAATTTCAGGTCTCTTAGCAAAGAGTCTGAAAACATATGTAAATAAATACATTTTTAATGCATTTGCAAAAGTTTCTTAAAACCTGTTTTTGCTTTGTCATTATGGGGTTTTGTGTGTAGATTGATGAGATAAAAAAAAAAATCCTTATTAGGATAAGGCAGGAACGTAAGAAAATGTGAAAAAAGTCAAGGGGTCTGAATACTTTCCGAATGCACTGTGTACGGTATACTGCCTAAGCCTAATGGAAATAATGTGTTTGATGCATTTGATATCATTCCACCTATTCTGCTCCAGCCATTACCAGGAGACCGTCCTCCACACTTAAGGTACCATGTCTATGTCTATCCTGTGACATAGACACAAAGGAACGATGGATCGTTAAAATACCCGTAAGCTTAAGTTCCATCGCTATCGAAAAATCTGGGCCTGGATAGTAGCCATAGGGTAACCTTGTGCCAGACCAGAGCTGGGCTGGGGCCATATTGGACCACATAGTGGACAGACCCTCTCAACACCTGAAACAGCTGTATGTTCAACTCAGTCTCATGAGACTATGGGTTGAGTCCCAAATGGCACCCTATTCCCTATATACAGTAGTGCACTACTTTTGAACAGGGCTTATGTAGGAAATAGGGTGCCATTAGAGACCAAGGGTTGGAAAAGATAACTGGAAAATAACAAAATAATTTGAGGAACAGAACCTGAACCGAAAATGGAAGTGATCTATTATGTTCCGGAACAGAACCGTTATTTTAAAATCATGGGAACCGGTTAATAAAGTTATTTTACATTCCAGGCATTTTATTCCAGTCCCACAAAAAAACGCAACAAAGCGCCTATCCAAAGCCCTCACTCTGTCACTCAAAAACATATTCCAACTTCTGCCTGCCAGCTGGAAATCTTTGCCAGTGTGTGTGCATGTGTGTGTAAGCTACCTGCCCCTCCCCTCTGAAGTATAGGTTACTGTAATCTACTGACAACGTTACAAGCATAATTCAGAAATTAGGTATAGATGTTTGATTAAAGAAGAATGAAATTACTTTTCCAATGCTAATTAAGGATACTATAGTTATCACGTTTATTAACTACAAAAAGGTAAGATGTGTTTTTAGTTCTAGTGCCTCGCTGCACACTCAAGCTGGTTAGCTAGTTAACTAACGTTTGCTCTGGTCCAACATTAAACCAACTCAGAACTTCAAAGACATTCAAATTTCCTCCATAGAAGCATATAATTGGTATAATTCAATGTGTCTAATTCAGATAATGCTTGTCATAACAAGATGTCCAGCTCTTCAAGGCAAGCTTCCTCGCTCACTCTTTCCTCAACCTAAAAATGTCTGTTGCATCTTGCGCCTTAAACCTCATAGTGTATGTGTTTGTCTTTCATTATGATTAAACCATGCTGTTACGGCAAATACAATTTGCTCTTAAAGACTTTCCTATACAGATTAAATCACTTACCAACTCCACAGCAAGCTTCTCTATCCACATTGATTGGTGAAGTAATTTAATGTCGAGCTAAATATACAACAAATGTATATTTCAGAGGTTTAAAAAGGAACAGAAACAAACGATATCAAACTTAACTTTTTGGGTGGTTGGAGCCGGTTCAGAACTTTATTTTTCTGGTTGGAACAATGGAACGGAATGAAAGAAATGATGGTTCTGTTCATTACTTAATGATTATACAATAATTCAAGTTCCAACCTCTGTTAGGGATGCAGCCTTTGTTGTTGCACTTGTCAAGTGTATACACTGAGTATACCAAACATTAGGAACACCCCCCCCCCCCCCTGCTTTGAACAGCCTCAATTCGTCGGGCATGGACTCTACAAGGTGTCAGAATCATTCCACAGGGATGCTGGTCCATGTTGACTCCAATGCTTCCCACAGTTGTGTCAAATTGGCTGAATGTTTTTTACGTGGTGGACCAGTCTTGATACACACGGCAAACTGTTGAGTGTGAGAAACGCAGCAGTGTTGCAGTTCTTGACAAACCGATCTGCCTGGAACCTACCGATCTGCCTGGAACCTAACCTAAATATTTTGTCTTGCCCATTCACCCTCTGAATGGCACACATACACAATCCATGTCTCAATTGTCTCAAGGCTTAAAAATCCTTATTTAACCTGTCACCTCCCCTCCATGTACACTGATTGAAGTGGATTTAACAAGTGACATCAATAAGGGATCATAGCTTTCACCTGGTCAGTCTATGTCATGGAAAGAGTAGGTGTTCTTAATGTTTTCTATACTCAGTGTATGTCTACATTTTATATTTATATTTCAATCATTCAACAGACACTCTTTTCCAGAGCGGCTTACAATCATACAACTGAGGGAGGTGAAACAATGTAGCATGAGCATTGGAAGTAAATCCTCTTCAAATGTCCAGCAGCAGTAGCAAATTCATTGCTAGAAAAGAATAAAGACAGATTAAAGTATAGCTGCAAGCAGCCATTGAAAATCAAACCCTGCAATATGCTTTTTATGTATTTTGAACCATGTTCTAATATGTTGACTACTTGAAACGTATATTAAAAACAATATTTCCCAAGAGTCTAGCTCAAACAACATGGCCGCTACAAGCCATGTACCACCATGCGGCCAAACTGAACCATACTCTACAGGTTGGCTAGACTCACATCCCAAAGCATGTGTGCCAATTTTCAAATCTCAGAGTCAAACAGATCAAGAGATATAAACGTGTGCCCATTACAGTGTCACCTTGTGGTCAATCTTAATATGCTTGCATATGACAGTGTTTGGATGACAGTGTTTGGAACATGTGTATCACGTTTTGTTACAACACCAATATCTGTGTGTGGTTTATACATTTATGTGCCAGACACGCCCACGTGAATGTTTATTGTTCGGTGGGACCCATGTTGTTTGAGATGCTAAACTGGAAAATATTGCGTTGAGAGACCTTGGTCTATATATTAAGTTCCATGTAGATCAGTCATTCTGTGCCAGATGAGTAGCGTTTTAAGTGTTTTTCACAAAATTCTAAATGCTGGAAAAAATCATCATGGCCGAACTTATGGGTCCTTGAGGCAAATTTGTTTGTTGTGAGGAGAGGGACCTATGTAACTAATTTCATGAATAGTGGCGAAGTAATACAATTTAGCAATTTACACTGGAGTGATATATGTGCAGAGGAGGATGTGCAAGTAGAAATACTGGTGTGCAAAAGAGCAGAAAAACAAAAACAAATATGGGGATGAAGTAGGTAGTTGGTTGGATGGACTATTTACCGATAGGCTGTGTACAGCTGCAGCGATTGGTAAGCTGCTCTGACAGCTGACGCTTAAAGTTAGTGAGGGAGATATAAGTCTCCAACTTCAGTGATTTTTGCAATTCGTTCCAGTCATTGTCAGCAGAGAACTGGAAGGAAAGGTGGCCAAAGGAGGTGTTGGCTTTGGGGATGACCAGTAACCATACCTGCTGGAGCGCGTGCTACGGGTGGGTGTAGCTATGGTGACCAGTGAGCTGACATAAGGCGGAGCTTTACCTAGCAAAGACTTATAGATGACCTGGAGCCAGTGGGTTTGGCGACAAATATGTAGCAAGGACCAGCAAACGAAAGCATACAGGTCACAGTGGTGGGTGGTAAATGGGGCTTTGATGACAAAACGTTTGGCATTGCATTAGATAGACTGCATTCAATTAGCTGAGTAGAGTGTTGGAGGCTATTTTGTAAATGACATCGCCGAAGTCAAAGATCAGTAAGATAGTCCGTCTTACAAGGGTATGTTTGGCAGAATGAGTGAAGGAGGCTTTGTTGCGAAATAGGAAGCCGATTCTTGATTTAACTTTGGATTGGCGATGCGTAATTTGAGTCTGGAAGGACAGTTTACAGTCTAGCCAGACATCTAGGTATTTATAGTTGTCCACATATTCTAAGTCAGAACCGTCCAGAGCAGTGATACTAGTTGGGTGGGCGTAATTTGTACATGTAGGTAGAGGTAAAGTGACTATGCATAGGTTTGTGATAGGGTTATGAATGGCTGAGGTAAAGGTAAAGGATTGGGATAGGTTTAAAACATACATTTTTTAATTGAGTGCCTAGCAGTACGATTGAACCTGTGGTCTTGGGAGCCACAGTGGCCTAGCAAGTCGTGAGCCTGCTAGATGGTAATAAGCGCTCCTAGTGGACGGGGTATTGAAAGCAACAACCGACCGACGACCTGAGGACCTGGACAGACGTTGAATACTGAAGTTGACCTGGTGTGACCTGGCTACTAAAAAGGGCCTAAAATGGCCACTTCCTCCCAATTAAGTTCATATGTGAGAACAATCTGAGATGAGAAAAAAAATTTGTCCAGTCCTTGCATTGAATCACCCATAATGTAAATTTAGGGCTTCATTTAATAACTGATTGAACATAGACATTGATCGCTAATAGGTTTACCTACACAGTATTCTCCAATAGAGTTCAGGCTCAGGGTTCAAAGTCACTATCAGTCAGCTTTTCTAGACAGTGGGTGCGTGCTTGTCTGTGTGTACTTGAGTGTGTGAGTGCACGTGTGTGCATGTGTGTTTGTCCGGGTGTGTGCTTGTGTTCAGTTCATTCGGCCCATCCATAGCCCCTATTAGAAACCAGCCCGCAACCCCAAACTGATCAATACTTCTACTGGATTCCATTTTGCTCCTAACAAGCCAACATAATCCCCCCTAACCACCAAGGTCAGAAGCACACAGTTATAACCACTCACCCGTTCTCCATAGCCAATGTAAGACAGTTAGGCGTCTTAACCCTCGCTAAGCTGCCGGCCCACCTCTAGCCGCACCCTCAGAGCATGCGCAGACTAGCTGGCTGGAGTGTTTATGGACATATTCAATCTCTCTCTATCCCAGTCTGTTGTCCCCAATTGTTTCAAGATGTCCACCATTGTTTCTATACCCAAGAAAGCAAAGGTAACTGAACTAAATGACTATCGCCCCGTAGCACTCACTTCTGTCATCATGAAGTGCTTTGAGAGGCTAGTTAAGGATCACCTCCACCTTACCCGACACCCTAGACCCACTGCAATTTGCATACCGCGCCAAAAGATCCATTGATGATGCAATCGCCATCGCACTACACACTGCCCTATCAAATCAGGACAAGAGGAATACCTATGGAAGAATGCTGTTCATTGACTACAGCTCAGCCTTCAACACCATATTACCCTCCAAGGTCATTATTAAGCTCGGGGTCCTGGATTTCCTGATGGGCCGCCCCCAGGCGGTGAAGGTAGGCAACAACACCTCCACTACGCTAATCCTCAACACAGGGACCCCTGCTCAGACCCCTCCTGCACTTCCTGTTTACCTATGTCTGCGTAGCCAGGCACACCTCTAACTCCATCATCAAATTTGCAGACAACACAACAGTGGTAGGCCTGATTACCAACAGCGATGAGACACCCTACAAGGAGGAGGTGAGGGCTCTGGCGGAGTGGTGCCTCCCTTAAAAGGAGCACTCAAGCCACCGTTAACTTTCAGTACACTTTCAATGTCATCGTATATCACCCTGATCATGGCAATAAAACCAGAGCTGAAACCAAATGCCTTAAACGTGTGCCATAAGTATTGATGTTCAACTCGGTCAAATGCCTTTTCCTGATCAATTGAAATTAGACCAGCATCCAACCCAATAGCCCTAGAGACGTCCAAAAAATCACGAATCAGGGAAATGTTATCTCTTATCTCCCTGCCAGGAACACAGTAGGACTGCCCCATCACATCCTTCAGCCTGTTGGACAAAGCCTTGGACAGAATCTTATAATCAGTGCACAATAAAGCCACCGGCCTCCAGTTCTTCACCATCCTAGTGTCACCCTTTTTGGCAGTAGGGTGAGGACAGCCCTCCCGCAGCTTATCAGTAGTAACCCTCCGGTCAAACTATTGTTAACTACTGCTAGCCAAACCTCTCCCAACATGGCCCAAAAAGACTTTAAAAAGTCAACGGGAAGCCCATCAATGCCTGGTGCCCTTCCATTTTACATGACTGTTAATGCAGCATATAGCTCCTGCAAAGACAATGGTTGCTCTAGTTCAACCTGAGCTTCTGCAGCCACCTGTGGGAGCCCCTCAAGGAACTGCTGAGTCACTGTTACATCCTCTTTATCCTCTTGTAGAGCTCAGAACTCTACTGCCCTCTTTCTAATTTCACTAGGGCTAGGGAGCTCCTGTCCAGAAGCTGATTTGAGGCAATGAATAATTCTTATTTTTCTATTCTTTATCTCTAAACCGAAGAAAAATGTAAATGAGGCATCCATTTCAGAGATTCCCTGAAACTTACTTCTCACCAATGCCCCCTCATACCCAGCAGGTCTGCTAACACAGATTTTTTTTGTCTTGAGGGCCTGAGTATGGCCTACATTTTTTTATAAATATATATTCTACCAGGTAAGTTGACTGAGAACACATTCTCACTTACAGCAACAACATGGAGAATAGTTACAGGAGGAGGGATGAATGAGCCAATTGTAAGCTGGGGATGATTAGGTGACTGTGATGGTATGAGGGCCAGATTGGGATTTCAGACAGAACACCAGGGTTAAAACCCTACTCTTACAATAAGTACCATTGGATCTTCAGTACACCCACTTAACATCCCATCAGAAAGACAGAACACTACACAAGGCAACGTCCCCAATCACTGCCCTGGGATATACATATATGAAGTGTTGGAGGGAGAGTTATCTCATCATGGTCATCACTTCATTTCGCTGGGATATATATATTTATTTTACGTGAGGAAAGAGTGCCTTCTACTGGCACTCAAACACCACTTCCAGCAGCATCTGGTCTCCCATCCAGGGACCAACCAGGACCAAACCTGCTTAGCTTCAGAGGTAAGCCAGCAGTGGGATGCAGAGTGATATGCTGCTGGCTTGATCTCCTGTGGTCTCAAGAGTCAGGAGTTACACTATTTCAGACTCTAGGGCGTTCATTGATCTAGCGATGCCACTTGTGACGTTCATTGTGTATTGATTACAGAATTGTTAAATCTGGATTTTCCATATATCCCACCACTGTTGAAGGGATACAAAACTGGCCTTTTGAGACCTCCACCTCTCTCAGAAAAAAACTAAAACAGTTCCTGAAGTGAGCATCACTCAATAAAGTTATATTCAAATGCCAGTATGCGCTTTTGGGTTTTACAGGGTTAATGAACACCACCTCTGTTATGATCAGAAAATCCCACTGGGATTATTACACTTGATTTCCAGACCAGAACGATGGTGTTCTCTCTCACATGAGCCCGCCCATGTGTTCTGTCTCGTGCCTCCATGTTGGCTCCGCCAAATATCACACAGTTCATGTGTTACAATAAGGCATATTAAAAATGTCCTTGAGGCTATATGAGGTTCTTTGTGGTTTCTATCTAAGTCACTGACTGTGCAGTTAAAATCCCCAGCAAGAAATAAATAATCCTCAATGTTACATTTCTCAATGGTATTTGATGTCTCTAAAACATACCCTCTCAACTGCCACCACTGGGGCATGTACATTTATTAACACATAGTGATGTTTTCATACCTCGCTCTAACGTTTAATAACCTCCCCTCAACCACCTCTTTAACCTCATATGGCAAAGGCAAAAACCCTTTTGAGAACAGGATAGCCACACCCCCACTTTTTGAGCTTTTACAGTGCCTTGCGAAAGTATTCGGCCCCCTTGAACTTTGCGACCTTTTGCCACATTTCAGGCTTCAAACATAAAGATATAAAACTGTATTTTTATGTGAAGAATCAACACCAAGTGGGACACAATCATGAAGTGGAACGACATTTATTGGATATTTCAAACCTTTTTAACAAATCAAAAACTGAAAAATTGGGCGTGCAAAATTATTCAGCCCCCTTAAGTTAATACTTTGTAGCGCCACCTTTTGCTGCGATTACAGCTGTAAGTCGCTTGGGGTATGTCTCTATCAGTTTTGCACATCGAGAGACTGAAATTTTTTCCCATTCCTCCTTGCAAAACAGCTCGAGCTCAGTGAGGTTGGATGGAGAGCATTTGTGAACAGCAGTTTTCAGTTCTTTCCACAGATTCTCGATTGGATTCAGGTCTGGACTTTGACTTTGCCATTCTAACACCTGGATATGTTTATTTTTGAACCATTCCATTGTAGATTTTGCTTTATGTTTTGGATCATTGTCTTGTTGGAAGACAAATCTCCGTCCCAGTCTCAGGTCTTTTGCAGACTCCATCAGGTTTTCTTCCAGAATGGTCCTGTATTTGGCTCCATCCATCTTCCCATCAATTTTAACCATCTTCCCTGTCCCTGCTGAAGAAAAGCAGGCCCAAACCATGATGCTGCCACCACCATGTTTGACAGTGGGGATGGTGTGTTCAGCTGTGTTGCTTTTACGCCAAACATAACGTTTTGCATTGTTGCCAAAAAGTTCAATTTTGGTTTCATCTGACCAGAGCACCTTCTTCCACATGTTTGGTGTGTCTCCCAGGTGGCTTGTGGCAAACTTTTACGACACTTTTTATGGATATCTTTAAGAAATGGCTTTCTTCTTGCCACTCTTCCATAAAGGCCAGATTTGTGCAATGTACGACTGATTGTTGTCCTATGGACAGAGTCTCCCACCTCAGCTGTAGATCTCTGCAGTTCATCCAGAGTGATCATGGGCCTCTTGGCTGCATCTCTGATCAGTCTTCTCCTTGTATGAGCTGAAAGTTTAGAGGGACGGCCAGGTCTTGGTGTCACACCCTGACCATAGTTTACTTTGTATGTTTCTATGTTTTGGTTGGTCAGGGTGTGATCTGAGTGGGCATTCTATGTTACATGTCTAGTTTGTCCAGTTCTATGTTCGGCCTGATATGGTTCTCAATCAGAGGCAGGTGTTCGTCATTGTCTCTGATTGGGAACCATATTTAGGTAGCCTGGGTTTCACTGTGTGTTTGTGGGTGATTGTTCCTGTCTATGTGTTTTCACCAGATAGGCTGTTTAGGTTTTCGTTACGTTCATTACGGTCTTTATTTTTGTAGTGTTTGTATTGATTCGTGTTTTACGTTTGTTTATTAAAACATGGATTGAAATCTACACGCTGCATTTTGGTCCGACTCTTCTTCTCATATAGAAAACCGTTACAGAATCACCCACCACCAACGGACCAAGCAGCGTGTCAACAGGCAGCAACAGCAGCGTAAAGAGGAATGGACATGGGAGGACGTTATGGACAGCAGGAGTATGGACTATACTACTTGGGAGGAGATCGACAGGTGGGCGGCCGACCCAGGGAGAGTGCCGGAGCCCGCCTGGGATTCGCTGGAGCAGTGCGAGGAAGGTTATCGTAGAATGTAGGCTGTGAAAGCAGAGAGGCGCTGGTATGAGAAGGCAGCACGGCGACGCGGATGGAAGCCCGAGAGGCAGCCCCAAAAATTTCTTGGGGGGGGGCTAACAGGGAGTATGGCTACGCCAGGTAGGAGACCTGGGCAGACTCCCTGTGCTTACCTGGGGGCTAGAGAGACCGGACAGGCACCGTGTTATGCAGTGGTGCGCACGGTGTCTCCAGTGCGGGTGCATAGCCCGGTGCGGTATATTCCAGCTCCGCGTGTCGGCCGGGCTAGATTGAGCGTCGAGCCTAATGCCATGAAGCCGGCTCTACGCAGCTGGTCCCCAGTGCGTCTCCTTGGGCCGGCTTACATGGCACCAGCCTTGCGCTCGGTGTCTCCGGTTCGCCTGCATAGCCCAGTGCGGGCTATTCCACCTCGCCGCACTGGCAGGGCGACCGTGAGCATTCAACCAGGTAAGGTTGGGCAGGCTCGGTGCTCAAGAGCTCCAGTGCGCCTGCACGGTCCGGTTTTTCCAGTACCACCTCCACACCCCAGCCCTCCGGTAGCAGCTCCCCGCACCAGGCTTCCTGTGCGTGTCCTCGGCCCAGTACCACCAGTGCCAGCACCACGCATCAGGCCTACAGTGCGCCTCGCCTGTCCAGCGCTGCCAGAGCCTTCCTCCTCTTCAGCGCTGTCGGAGTCTCCCGCCTGTTTAGCGCTGTTAGAGCCTTCCTTCTCTACAGCGCTGCCGGAGTCTCCCGCCTGTTCAGAACTGCCAGTCTGCAAGGAGCCGCCAGAGCTGCCAGTTAGCATGGAGCCGCCAGAGCCGCCAGTCAGCATGGAGCAGCCAGGGCCGCCAGTCAGCATGGAGCAGCCAGGGCCGCCAGTCAGCATGGAGCAGCCAGGGCCGCCAGTCAGCATGGAGCAGCCAGGGCCGCCAGTCAGCATGGAGCAGCCAGGGCCGCCAGTCAGCATGGAGCAGCCAGGGCCGCCAGTCAGCATGGAGCAGCCAGGGCCGCCAGTCAGCATGGAGCAGCCAGAGCTGCCAGTCAGCATGGAGCAGCCAGAGCTGCCAGTCAGCATGGAGCAGCCAGAGCTGCCAGTCAGCATGGAGCAGCCAGAGCTGCCAGTCAGCATGGGGCAGCCAATCAGCATGGAGCAGCCAGAGCTGCCAGTCAACCAGACTCTTCCAGATCTGCCAGTCGACCAGACTCTTCCAGATCTGCCAGTCGACCAGACTCTTCCAGATCTGCCAGTCGACCAGACTCTTCCAGATCTGCCAGTCGACCAGACTCTTCCAGATCTGCCAGTCGACCAGACTCTTCCAGATCTGCCAGTCGACCAGACTCTTCCAGATCTGCCAGTCGACCAGACTCTTCCAGATCTGTCAGTCGACCAGACTCTTCCAGATTCTCCAGTCAGCCAGGATCTGCTAGATCCAACTACCTGCCTGGGCTTCCTCTCAGTGCTGGGCTTCCTCTCAGTGCTGAGCTTCCTCTCAGTGCTGAGCTTCCTCTCAGTGCTGAGCTTCCTCTCAGTGCTGAGCTACCCATCAGTCCCGAGCTACCTGTGTCCCGAGCTGCCCCTCTGTCCCGAGCGGTCATTAAGGAGGGTAACCTATCTAGGGACGCTAAGGAGGTGGACTAAAACTATTATGGAGTGGGGTCCACGTCCAGCGCCAGAGCCGCCACCGCGGACAGATGCCCACCCAGACCCTCCCCTATAGGTTCAGGTTTTGCGGCCGGAGTCCGCACCTTGGGGGGGGGGGGGGGTACTGTCACACCCTGACCATAGTGTACCTTGTATGTTTCTATGTTTTGGTTGGTCAGGGTGTGATCTGAGTGGGCATTCTATGTTACATGTCTAGTTTGTCCAGTTCTATGTTCGGCCTGATATGGTTCTCAATCAGAGGCAGGTGTTCGTCATTGTCTCTGATTGGGAACCATATTTAGGTAGCATGGGTTTCACTGTGTGTTTGTGGGTGATTGTTCCTGTCTATGTGTTTTCACCAGATAGGCTGTTTAGGTTTTCGTTACGTTCATTACGGTCTTTATTTTTGTAGTGTTTGTATTGATTCGTGTTTTACGTTTGTTTATTAAAACATGGATCGAAATCTACACGCTGCATTTTGGTCCGACTCTTCTTCTCATATAGAAAACCGTTACACTTGGTAGATTTGCAGTGGTCTGATACTCCTTCCATTTCAATATTATCGCTTGCACAGTGCTCCTTGGGATGTTTAAAGCTTGGTAAATCTTTTTGCATCCAAATCCGGCTTTAAACTTCTTCACAACAGTATCTCGGACCTGCCTTTTGTGTTCCTTGTTCTTCATGATGCTCTCTGCGCTTTTAACGGACCTCTGAGACTATCACAGTGCAGGTGCATTTATACGGAGACTTGATTACACACAGGTGGATTGTATTTATCATCATTAGTCATTTAGGTCAACATTGGATCATTCAGAGATCCTCACTGAACTTCTGGAGAGAGTTTGCTGCACTGAAAGTAAAGGGGCTGAATAATTTTGCACGCCCAATTTTTCAGTTTTTGATTTGTTAAAAAAGTTTGAAATATCCAATAAATGTCGTTCCACTTCATGATTGTGTCCCACTTGTTGTTGATTCTTCACAAAAAAATACAGTTTTATATCTTTATGTTTGAAGCCTGAAATGTGGCAAAAGGTCGCAAAGTTCAAGGGGGCCGAATACTTTCGCAAGGCACTGTATGACTACACACCACTGCCCCCCCCCCCATCCTGTTGCAACAACTTCATTTTCAATATTACTATACGTCTTTTGTAGAAACCTATGTCACTTCCCTTTCCCTTAATTAACTCCTATACCACAGCTCTTTGTTTAATGTCTCTCGCCCCATTTACGTTTAAAGAAGAAATCTTAATACTGCTCACGGCTGATTTTTTTTTTTTACAAAGGAATAGACAGAAAACAGTCTAACGATTTCAGGGCTTGTCAAACCTCCCCCCGTTATTTTTGACATCAGAAACTTTGCTGATTCAACAAACAAATCACCTTCAGAAAAAAATCTGTTACATTATAATCATACATATATTTCTTCCCTTATGTCAATATCAGAAATTGACGTACCTTCTCAATCCCATACCTCCCTTCCACCTAATTTCTCTCGCTATTTTGTTGTGATGCATTATATGACTCACTCTCGCTATCCTCCCCAGAGAAACACCATCTCTACAACCTGTTTATCCTCAACTGATTTATCATCTCTTCCTTCCTGTTAGAATTAGAACCTTCATCACACCTTACATTCTTCCTCTTCACCCATGGTACTTTGAAAACAGCTGCTTCATTTTCCATTCTTTCAATCTCCTCTTGAACTCCAATTTCATTTTCCAACACCGACTCAGCAACCCCAGTCCCAGTCTCACCGGCTGTTTCCCCCTCCCTCTTTACTCTGATCCACCACAATTGCTCCCATAGCCACACCGCTCTCCTTTCCGACTCTACCAACCACATCTGCCCACCTTCTCCTGAACACTTAGCATGTTCATGCTTTCGCGGTGGTGCATTAGCTGGACCAGCACGAGAGCTGCTACCGGGCCCTGCCTCTCGTTCTCTGGACATTAACGTATCAAATGCCCCCCACTTCCGCAGCCAAAGCGTTTCGGTGATTCAGTAGAAGCGTAGAACACAATCAAATCCGTCAATTTTAAAACTGAACGCTCAGTTCGTGAGTATCCTTATTTAAAATCATGTGCACTTGTCTCCTATGAGACACGACATGTTTCAGCAAAGGAGATTAGCATCCAAAAATAACCTTTTTTATTGTAGATACAGGTTTTATTTATTTATTTCACCTTTATTTAACCAGGTAGGCAAGTTGAGAACAAGTTCTCATTTACAATTGCGACCTGGCAAGGTTGACCATGATGAGATAACTCTCCCTCCAACACTTCATCTCTAACAAATGATGGCACATTAGAAAGTATAATTTTCTTCACAAGATTCATAAAAATACCGACGTCTGTGTATCCCGCAACACAACACCACTCTCAACTATCGTATTCACCTCAGCAATGGAATCTAAGAATATCACTAGAGTGCTATTCATCCTTGAGGCTGATTTTATGCTATTATACCCAATGATAGCACCCAATGATAGCATCCACTGCTAAACTAAACACCCTGCTGAAGCAAGAATCTTTACTCTTTGCCACCGACTTAGTTATTCAAACCCCAACCCCCTGCGAGTGGCCATTGCAACTAGTGCCACACGCTGGTTGCGCCCTCACACCACCCCTATACGTGATTAGTGACAGTGAGACAAAAATAACCTTAAAACAACTAAACAATATATATATATATATATATATATATATATATATATATATATACACACACACATACCCACACACACGCTGAAAACACCGAAAACCCTATATAGTGTAAAAAAAATCAGTCGCTCTCACAATCGCTCCTGCTTCCCGACTCACTCCCAGCATGCACTCCGACGAAAGAGAGAGAGATTGCTTTGGCAATATGTTTCCCATGCCAATAAAACATCTATGAATTGAATTGAGATAGAGAGAGAGATGTGTGTGAGCGAGAGGTGTTTTGTTGTGAGTGAGAGAGAGAGGTAAAGAGAGCGAGTGAGCGAGAGAGAGACGTGTGTGTGTGTGTGAGAGAGAGAGAGGTAAAGAGAGCGAGTGAGAGAGAGAGAGACATCTGTGTGTGAGTGAGAGAGAGAGGTAAAGAGAGCGAGTGAGAGAGAGAGGTAAAGAAAGCGAGAGAGAGAGGTAAAGAGAGCGAGTGAGAGAGAGAGAGACGTGTGTGTGTGTGTGTGAGAGAGAGAGAGAGGTAAAGAGAGTGAGTGAGAGAGAGAGGTAAAGAGAGCGAGTGAGAGAGAGAGGTAAAGAGAGTGAGTGAGAGAGAGAGAGAGAGAGAGAGACGTGTGTGTGTGTGCTGAAGGTTACTTTTGATTCTAATCTCTCCTGATCTATCCTTCCATCCTCCTCCACTTGTCTTCCTTTCTTTTTCTCTCTCTCTCTCTCTCTCTCTCTCTCTCTCTCTCTCTCTCTCTCTCTCTCTCTCTCTCTCTCTCATTCTGTCCTTCCGTCCAGGTCTTTCTGTCACTAAACCATGGCAACTTCCCTGAAAGCACCTTCACCAAACTGACACTTTATGTGTGTGTGTGTGTGTGTGTGTGTGTGTGTGTGTGTGTGTGTGTGTGTGTGTGTGTGTGTGTGTGTGTGTGTGTGTGTGTGTGTGTGTGTGTGCATGTGAGCAGGTGCGTGTGAGGTAATTGAACTGACACTTTCCAAGAAGTAGAACAAAGTTATTTCAAAGCTAACCCAAACTGTCATTGACATCCATTACTATATGCAATGCCACTCCCTAGACACTGGTTTCCGTCTGGCTGCAAGTCAAATCCCAATGTTTCTACACCCTATTAGTTACCGTAGCTGTAAGTGAGGATGAGTGTGTGTGTGTGTTTGTGTGTGTGTTTGTGTGTGTTATGTTTCTGTGTGTGTGTGTGTGCGTGCGTGCTTGCGCGTGTGTGTGACTGCGTGTATCAAATCAAATGTTAATGGTCACATATACACACATTTAAAAATGTCTGTTTAGATAGGTGTACTCTAGAACCAAGCCTGTTGATTTTTACACTGTATCCTGATATGTAAAGTCTGTTTAGATAGGTGTAATCTAGAACCAAGCCTCTTGATTTTTACACTGTATCCTGATATGTAAAGTCTGTTTAGATAGGTGTAATCTAGAACCAAGCCTGTTGATTTTTACACTGTATCCTGATATGTAAAGTCTGTTTAGATAGGTGTACTCTAGAACCAAGCCTGTTGATCTTTGCACTGTATCCTGATATGTAAAGTCTGTTTAGATAGGTGTAATCTAGAACCAAGCCTGTTGATTTTTACACTGTATCCTGATATGTAAAGTCTGTTTAGATTGGTGTAATCTAGAACCAAGCCTGTTGATTTTTACACTGTATCCTGATATGTAAAGTCTGTTTAGATAGGTGTACTCTAGAACCAAGCCTGTTGATCTTTGCACTGTATCCTGATATGTAAAGTCTGTTTAGATAGGTGTACACTAGAACCAAGCCTGTTGATCTTTGCACTGTATCCTGATATGTAAAGTCTGTTTAGATAGGTGTACTCTAGAACCAAGCCTGTTGATTTTTACACTGTATCCTGATATGTAAAGTCTGTTTAGATAGGTGTAATCTAGAACCAAGCCTGTTGATCTTTGCACTGTATCCTGATATGTAAAGTCTGTTTAGATAGGTGTAATCTAGAACCAAGTCTGTTGATTTTTACACTGAAGGTATCCTTATATTGACACACGTATTGAATTATGCAACAGAACGTGACAACACCAGTAATTAATGAGTCAGTCTAGGCAGCGCAGGTGTGTGAGTGCAGGTAGGGTAGACAGAGCCGGTCTTTGGTGATTGCAGCCCTTTTCCACCCCTTTATGTTAATTTCTGAATTTATGCAAATGGTCACACCATTTTCTTTTTTTCAAAAAAAAAAAAAAAAAAAAAAAAAAACTGATATAATAACATGTTATGTGTGAGTCCATTCTGAGCAAAACATTGTGACATGTAATACCTGAATTCAAACCAAAATCCCTGAACATCATTCATTATTTTGTCCGTGCAACTAAAATGTTCATACAAAAGTGTGTGTGTGTGTGTGTGTGTGTGTGTGTGTGTGTGTGTGTGTGTGTGTGTGTGTGTGTGTGTGTGTGTGTGTGTGTGTGTGTGTGTGTGTGTGTGTGTTGAGTGGGAGGTGGTGAGAGGTATAGAGAGACAGCCTTAGATACTGTAACTATGTGAAACAGACCCCATTTAGCCAATGTGTGATTAACTAACGAGCTCACGGCATTACCAACACATACACACACTCCTCTCTATCTCTATGTACACACACACATATATATACACCCCCCCCCCCCCACACACACACACACACACATACACACACACACACTCCCCCACACAAACATATTTGTGTAATAGTTCATAGACATTGCTTCGGTAAAAGTCCATTCATGCGAATAAAGCATTAATTGAATATTGAATAGAGACAGAGACAAATAATGATTAGGAGCGAATGATGAATGATATGCTCAACAAGACATGGACCACACAAGAATAGGTCCTAATATATACTGTAGCCTACAGAGCCATCATATGTGGTATACTGTATGAAATGTAAAACTGAAAATGTGAAATATATGATAAAAGTATGAAGTGAAAAATGCAATGGTATTTTCTGAGTAGAGCTTTAGTGACACTAGCACAGTGTAGAGGGTAGAAGTAGACAGTTGGACAAAGCCATCTGGCACCAGAGCTCTCTCACACTACAGTATTTGGCTATAGACCTAACACACCCCTCCCTCTGCATTTTTCCTATTTTGTTGCCTTACAACCTAGAATTAAAATATATTTTTGAGGGGTTTGTATCATTTGATTTACACAACATGCCTACCAACGGGTCATTAAAAACTGTAACATCTTATGCTTCACGGAGTCGTGGCTGAACAACGTAATACAGCTGGCTGGTTATACGATATACTGTCAGGATAGAACAGTGGCGCCTGGTAAGACAAGGGGCGGCGGTCTATGTATTTTTGTAAACAACAGCTGGTGCACGATATCTAAGGAAGTCTCAAGCTATTGCTCGCCTGAGTTTCTCATGATAAGCTGCAGACCACACTACCTACCGAGAGAGTTTTCATCTATATTCTTTGTAGCTGTTTACAGACTGAGGCTGGCACCAAGACAGCATTGAATGAGCTGTATTCTGCCATGAACAAACAGGAAAACGCTCACCCAGAGGCGGCACTCCTAGTAGCCGGGAAATGTAATGCAGGGAAACTTAAATCAGTTTTACCTAATTTCTATCAGCATGTTAAATGTGCAACCAGAGGGAAAATAACTCTGGACCACCTATACTCCACACACAGAGATGCATACAAAGCTCTCCCTCGCCCTCCATTTGGCAAATCTGACCATAATTCCATCCTCCTGATTCCTGCTTACAAGCAAAAATTAAAGCAGGAAGCACCAGTGACTAGATCAATAAAAAAGTGGTCAGATGAAGCAGATGCTAAGCTACAGAGCACGCCCCCTGTTTTTCTAGCACAGACTGGAGTATGTTCCGGGATTCCTCCGATGGCATAGAGGAGTACACCACATCTGTCATTGGAAACATCAATAAGTGTATCGATGACGTCACCCCCACAGTGACCATACATACATACCCCAACCAGAAGCCATGGATTAGAGGCAGCATCCACACCGAGCTAAAGGCAAGAGCTGGCACTTTCAAGGAGCGGGACTCTAACCCGGAAGCTTATAAGAAATCCCGCTATGCCCGCCGATGAACCATCAAACAGGCAAAGCGTCAACACATGACTAAGATCGAGTCGTACTACACCGGCTCTGACGCTCGTCGGATGTGGCAGGGCCTGCAAACTATTACAGACTACAAAGGGAAGCACAGCCGAGAGTTGCCCAGTGACACGAGCCTACCGTCGAGCTAAACTACTTCTATGCTCGCTTCAAGGAAAATAACAGAGCACCAGCTGTACCGGAAGACTGTGTGATCACGCTCTCCGCAGCTGATGTGAGTAAGACCTTTAGACAGGTCAACATTCACAAAGCCGCAGGACCAGACGGATTTCCAGGACTTGTACTGCGAGCATGCGCTGACCAAATGTCAAGTGTCTTCACTTACATTTTTAACCTCTCCCTGTCCGAGTCTACAATACCAACATGTTTTAAGCAGACCACCATAGTGCCTGTGCC
Source organism: Oncorhynchus clarkii lewisi (assembly GCF_045791955.1). Taxonomy (NCBI): domain Eukaryota; kingdom Metazoa; phylum Chordata; class Actinopteri; order Salmoniformes; family Salmonidae; genus Oncorhynchus; species Oncorhynchus clarkii. Next base: position 74,578,199 of record NC_092166.1, read on the forward strand.
GAAGAACACAAAGGTAACCTGCATAAATGACTACCGACCTGTAGCCATGAAGTTCTTTGAAAAGCTGGTCATGGCTCACATCAACACCATCATCCCAGAAACCCTAGACCCACTCCAATTTGCATACCACCCCAACAGATCCACAGATGATGCAGTCCCTATTGGACTCCACACTGCCCTTTCCCAACTGGACAAAAGGGAGAAAATGCTATTAATTGACTACAGCTCAGCGTTCAACACCATAGTGCCCTCAAAGCTCATCAATAAGCTAAGGACCCTGGGACTAAACACCTCCCTCTAAAACTGGATCCTGGACTTCCTGATGGGCCACCCCCAGGTGGTGAGGGTAGGTAAAAACATAAGCCGATCCTCAACACAGGGGCCCCTCAGGGGTACGTGATCAGCCCCCTCCTGTACTCCCTGTTCACTCATGACTACATGGCAAGGCACTCCGATGACACAACAATGGTAGGCCTGATCACCGACAACAACGAGACAGCCTGTAGGGAGGAGGTCAAAGACCTGGCCGTGTGGTGCCAGGACAACAACCTCTCCCTCATGATCAAGACAAAGGAGATGATTGTGGACTACAGGAAAAAGAGGACCGAGCACGCCCACATTCTCATCGATGGGGCTGCAGTGGAGCAGGTTGAGGTCCTTGGTGTCCACATCACCAACAAACTAACATCGTCCAAGCACACCATGACAGTCGTGAAGCGAGCACGACAAAACCTATTCGAAACCTATTTTTGCTCATTCTTACAAAACTGCTTCAGCTCCTTCAAGTTGGATGTGTTCTGCTGGTGTACTGCAATTTTTAAGTCATACCACACAGTTTCTCAATTGGACTGAGGTCTTGGCTTTGACTAGGCCATTCCAAGACATTTAAATGTTTCCCGTTAAACCACTCGAGTGTTGCTTTAGCAGTATGCTTAGGGTCATTGTCCTGCTGGAAGGTGAACCTCCGTCCCAGTCTCAAATCTCTGGAAGACTGAAACAGGTTTCCCCCAAGAATTTCCCTGTATTTAGTAACATCCATCATTCCTTCAATTCTGACCGGTTTCCCAGTCCCTTTTGATGAAAAACATCACCACAGCCTGATGCTGCCACCACCATGCTTCACTGTGGGATTGTGTTCTTGGGTAAATGAGAGGTGTTGGGTTTGCGCCAGACATAGTGTTTTCCTTGATGGCCAAAAAGCAACATTTTAGTCTCATCTGACCAGAGTACCTTCTTCCATATGTTTGGGGGAGTCTCCCACATAACTTTTGGCGAACACCAAACGTGCCTGCTTATTTTTTTCTTTAAACAATGGCTTTTTTTTCTGGCCACTCTTCTGTAAAGCCCAGCTCTGTGGAGTGTACAGCTTAAAGTGGTCCTATGGAAAGATACTCCAATCTCCTCTGTGGAGCTTTGCAGCTCCTTCAGGGTTATCTTTGGTCTCTTTGTTGCCTCTCTGATTAATGCCCTCCTTGCCTGGTCTGTGAGTTTTGGTGGGCGGCCCTCTCTTGGCAGGTTTGTTGTGGTGCCATATTCTTTCCATTTTTTAATCATGGATTTAATGGTGCTCTGTGGGATGTACAAAGTTTAGATTTTTTTTATAATCCAACCCTGATCTGTACTTCTACCCAACTTTGTCCCTGACCTGTTTGGAGAGCTCCTTGCTGCTTGCTTGGTGGTGTTGCAGACTCTGGAGCCTTTCAAACAGGTGTATATATATACTGAGATCATGTGATAGATCATGTGACACTTAGATTGCACACAGGTGGACTTTATTTAAGTAATTATGTGACTTCTGATTTATTCTTCTTATTTAGGGGTTTCAGAGCAAAGGGGGAGAATACATACGCAGGCACCACTTTTCCGTATTTTTATACTTTCTTGAAACAAGCCATTTTTTCCACTTCATGGACTAATCTCGGATTATGCAGTGAGACTGTGAGAGCATGTTTGCTTACACACACACACACACACACACACACACACACACACACACACACACCTCAGTGTGTGACCCCGGGTCTTATTCTGTCGGTCCTGTCGGCGCCAAGGCTATGAATGGCCTGTCTCCATGGTAACCATGCTGCCATTGTATTAGCAGGGTCACCTGGAAGACTACCACTTATTTTTCTGAAGATGGGGGGATGAGAAAAATGTCTGATGAATGGACACACGCATCAACATAAATATGACACACACAGATTTTCTCCACAGTCTGAGAGTAGGATGGATCTCTGGAGTGCAGTTAACCTTTCTCTTACCCTCATCTGGGTGTGGGGGTGTTTTTGTGTGTTTGTGTGTGTGTGTGTGACTCTTGAGACCACGTTAGTGTTTTACTGTAGATGTAATTTCCGATATACTCATTACAACAATTATTATTGATTCATGTTTATGGTCTATTACAGCCATACTCAACGGGGTCAATACAGGGTCAATACGGGGTCAATACAGGGTCAATGTAATGCGGTTGAGAATTGTAGTAGTAGCATACAGAAGGTGCAGTTTTTGAAGTTTGTTAGGGCATTGGCAGTTTACTTCTTGTTAAGTAATTCAATATACTGTACATTTAGTGAAACACACACGCACAATGCCTCCACAAAGCCTACACAGAGTAGGATGGCTCTCAGGAGTGCAGACCTTACTCTTACCCTCATCTGTGCTTCATAGATCACGCCTGGAGCAATCTATTACTCTGTGCTCGCAGCAGTCCCCTGAGAGTTGGTCTGGCCTTGCACTTTATTGACTGTGGTGTGTGTGTGTGTTTGTGTGTGTGTGTGTGTGCGGGTGTGTGTTTGTGTTTGTGTGTGCGTGCGGGTGCTTGTGTTTGTGTGTGTGTGTGCGTGCGGGTGCTTGTGCTTGTGTGTGTGTGTGTGTGTGTGTGTGTGTTTGTGTGTCTGTGTGTGCGTGCGTGCGTGTGTGTGTGTGTGTTTGTGTGTCTGTATGTGTGTGTGTGTTTGTGTGTCTGTGTGTGCGTGCGTGCGTGTGTGTGTGTGTGTGTTTGTGTGTCTGTATGTGTGTGTGTGTTTGTGTGTGTGTGTGTGTGTGTGTTTGAAACTTGTTCCGGGGAAATACCAGTATTGCTATACTTGTTAGTGTTGTGGCAAGGAAAGAAAAGACGAGACTGGTTGAACTGTTGGAAACAAACATCATGTTGTCATCCAGATCACATGTATATATTTTCCAAGTTATACACACACTAACTGCTAAATGAATAAAATGTCAAATGTGAAATAGTGCACAATATTTTACATACAGCAGGTTTTTAAAGGACCAAAGAATTAGGTCTGCTTCATGTTTTCATTTTTTGACAAGGAAAAACTATCTTGATAGTGGTATTGTCCCGGCCCTACACATTACAACAATTATTATTGGTTTATGTTTATGGACTATTATCACCTCCGTGTGTTTATATGAGATGATTTTAATGGGCTCTTTCTCTCCCTCTTTCCTCCATCCTTTCCCCCATCCTTTCCTCACTCCTTTCCTCCATTCTTTCCTCCATAATTTCCTCCATCCTTTCCTCACTCCTTTCCTCACTCCTTTCCTCACTCCTTTCCTCCATCCTTCTATTACTATTGTTATCTCCTCTCCTTTATTCCCCTTTAATCTCACCCTTAACCATCATCTACCTTTTTTTCTCATAACTTCCTCCCTCCCCCTTTCTTCCTGCCCTGTTTTTCCTCCCTGCCCCAGACTCATCCCCTTCCACCCCCCAGCCCAGCGACTCAAACCCTGCTCCTCCTGCCCTACCACGGCCCTCCTCTCTAGCACCCCCGGTGGTGGTGGTGGGTAGTGGTGGTAGTGGTGAGACAGGGAAGTACTGCTGTCTGTGTGGAGCATGGTTCAACAACCCTCTGATGGCCCAGCAACACTATGAGGGGAAAAAACATCGCAGGAATGCAGCCAGAGCACAACTACTGGAGCAGCTAGCTGGCAGTCTGGACGCTACCGAAACTACAGGTGAGGAGACAAGGGCTATAGGTCAGAAGACAGGTGGTAAGGGGTTATTAAGGGATAAAGTTAGGCTTACCAGCACTATAAGGGGAATAAACTTTACAGGAACACATTATGATACTACTGGAGCAACTGGTAGGACATTTGGACGGTAGAAGTACTTTAGGATCCATTTGTATAAAATAGGGTTATATTACATTATAACAAATCAAATCAAAGTTTATTTGTCACATGCGCCAAATACAACAGGTGTAGTAGACCTTACAGTGAAATGCTTACTTACAGGCTCTAACCAACAGTGCAAAAAAGTATTAGGTGAACAATAGGTAAGTAAATAAATAAAACAACAGTAAAAAGACAGGCTATATACAGTAGTGAGGCTATATACAGTAGTGAGGCTATATACAGTAGCGAGGCTATAAAAGTAGCGAGGCTACATACAGACACCAGTTAGTCAGGCTGATTGAGGTAGTATGTCATGTAGATATGGTTAAAGTGACTATGCAAAAATAATGAACAGAGAGTAGCAGTAGCGTAAAAGAGGGGTTGGTGGGTGGTGGGTGGCGGGACACAATGTAGATAGCTCGGGTAGCCAATGTGCGGGAGCCCTGGTTGGCCGGCCCAATTGAGGTAGTATGTACATGAATGTATAGTTAAAGTGACTGTGCATATATGATACACAGAGAGTAGCAGCAACGTGAAAGAGGGGTGGGGGGGCACACAATGCAAATAGTACGGGTAGCCATTTGATTACCTGTTAAGGAGTCTTACGGCTTGGGGATAAAAACTGTTGAGAAGCCTTTTTGTCCTAGACTTGGCACTCCGGTACCGCTTGCCATGTGGTAGTAGAGAGAACAGTCTATGACTGGGGTGGCTGGGGTCTTTGACAATTTTTAGGGTCTTCCTCTGACACCGCCTGGTGTAGAGGTCCTGGATGGCAGGCAGCTTTGCCCCAGTGATGTACTGGGCCGTACGTACTACCCTCTGTAGTGCCTTGCGGTCAATGGCCGAGCAATTGCCTTACCAGGCAGTGATGCAACCAGGAACTTGCTCTCAATGTTGCAGCTGTAGAACCTTTTGAGGATCTCAGGACCCAGGCCAAATCTTTTTAGTTTCCTGATGGGGAATAGGCTTTGTCGTGCCCTCTTCACTACTGTCTTGGTGTGTTTGGACCATGATAGTTTGTTGTTGATGTGGACACCAAGGAACTTGAAGCTCTCAACCTGCTCTACTACAGCCCCGTTGATGAGAATAGGGGCGTGCTTGGTCCTCCTCTTCCTGTAGTCCACAATGATCTCCTTAGTCTTGGTTACGTTGAGGGAGAGGTTGTTATTCTGGCACCACCCGGCCAGGTCTCTGACCTCCTCCCTATAGGCTGTCTCGTTGTTGTCTGTGATCAGGCCTACCACTGTTGTGTCGTCAGCAAACTTAATGATGGTGTCGTGCCCGGCCATGCAGTCGTGGGTGAACAGGGAGTACAGGTGGGGACTGAGCACGCACCCCTGAGGAGCTCCAGTGTTGAGGATCACCGTGGCAGATGTGTTGCTAGCTACCCTCACCACCTGGGGGCAGCTCGTCAGGAAGCCCAGGATCCAGTTGCAGAGGGAGGTGTTTAGTCCCAGGATCCTTAGCTTAGTGATGAGCTTTGAGGGTACTATGGTGTTGAACGCTGAGCTGTAGTCAATGAACAGCATTCTCACATAAGTGTTCCTTTTTTCCAGGTGTTTTATGTCCAGGTGTTGTCCAGGTGTTTTATGAACCACTTACAGTATTTGTTGTTTATGAATAAGATTGGACTTTTGCATCACACTCAAAATGAACTGCAACACTTAAAATACCAAACAAGTGCTGTTCATTTGGCATTTTATATCATTTGATATTTTTCTCATTTTGCAGATGCTCTTATCCAGAGTGACTTTCTGTTGTGATTAGTACTGGTCCTCCGTGGGAATCAAACACACAACCCTGGCGTTGCAATCGCTATGCTCTACCAACTGGCTCTACCAGCCACATGGGACCTCATTCCCTCCCTCCCTCCCTCCCTCCCTCCCTCCCTCCCTCCCTCCCTCCCTCCCTCCCTCAAATTCACAGCAACAAAAGAGTGATCAAATTTGGATCCTACATCTGTACATAACTTGACATTTGTTATGTTGGCAGACTGGCTTGTTATGAGCCGTTTCCATGGTGAACTGCTTGAGTGTTATTTTCCTATCACACACACATACAAAAAATGAGTGGATAGCTGTTCTGGTTGAGTGCTTTGTGTGCTCCTGATGCCACTCAATCAAGACTAATATGATAATAATAATCAAATATGAGTGAGTGACTGCAACTATATGTTTACACAGTGTATTATCTAACACTGTGTTATGTCATAGTGATGTAGTGACTGAGGCGGAATCAGCAGGAGTGGGACTTGAACCAGAGACCCTTTAGTTAACGGACAATATTTGGCTAACAGCCACAGCAAGGACCTGATTACGGTTGCAAAAGGGGGGTATATAACTGGAAATATTCTAAGTTTACCAGTAAACTAAACTCAGCAAAAAATAAACGTCCCTTTTTCAGGATCCTGTCTTTCAAAGAAAATTTGTAAAAATCCAAATAACTTCACAGATCTTCATGGTAAAGGGTTTTAACACTGTTTCCCATTGTCACGCCCTGACCTTAGAGCTTTTTATGTCTCTATGTTGGTTCGGTCAGGGTGTGATTTGGGTGGGCATTCTATGTTCTTTTTTCTATGTTTTTGTATTTCTTTGTTTTGGCCGGGTATGGTTCTCAATCAGGGACAGCTGCCTATCGTTGTTTCTGATTGGGAACCATACTTAGGTAGCGTTTTCCCACATGGTTTTTGTGGGTAGTTAATTTCTGTTTAGTGTTTTGCACCTGACAGGACTGTTTCGGTTTCGGTTATTCACGTTGTTATTTTTGTTTAGTGTTCAGTTGAAATAAAAAGTCATGAACACTTACCACTCTGCGCTTTGGTCCGATTCCTATTCATCTGACGACAACACCCGTTACACCCATGCTTGTTCAATGAACCATAAACAATTAATGAACGTGCACCTGTGGAACGGTCGTTAAGGCACTAAGATCTTACAAACGGTAGGCAATTAAGGTCACAGTTATGAAAACTTAGGACTCTAAAGAGGCCTTTCTACTGACTCTGAAAAACACCAATAGAAAGATGCCCAGGGTCCCTGCAAGAGGCATGTGGACTGCAGATGTGGCCAGGGCAATACATTGCAATGTGCGTACTGTGAGACGCCTAAGACAGTGCTACAGGACGGACAGCTCAATCAATCAATCATTTTTTTGTATTTATTTATTCGTTATTTTACCAGGTAAGTTGACTGAGAACATGTTCTCATTTGCAGCAACGACCTGGGGAATAGTTACAGGGGAGAGGAGGGGCCAATTGTAAACTGGGGATTATTAGGTGACCGTGATGGTTTGAGGGCCAGATTGGGAATTTAGCCAGGACATTGGGGTTAACACCCCTACTCTTACAATAAGTGCCATGGGATCTTTAATGACCTCAGAGAGGACACCCGTTTAACGTCCCATCCGAAAGACGGCACCCTACACTGGGGAATTGGGATATTTTTTTAGACCAGAGGAAAGAGTACCTCCTACTGACCCTCCAACACCACTTCCAGCATCATCTGGTCTCCCATCCAGGAACTGACCAGTACCAACCCTGCTTAGCTTCAGAAGCAAGCCAGCAGTGGTATGCAGGGTGGTATGCTGCTTGCAAATTTATTTATAAAGCCCTTCTTACATCAGCTGATGTCACAAAGTGTTGTACAGAAACCCAGCCTAATACCCCAAACAGCAAGAAGTGCAGGTGTAGAAGCACGGTGGCTAGGAAAAACTCCCTAGAAAGGCCAGAACCTAGGAAGAAACCTAGAGAGGAACCAGGCTATGAAGGGTGGCCAGTCCTCTTCTGACTGTGCCGGGTGGAGATTATAACAGAACATGGCCAAGATGTTCAAATGTTCATAGATGACCAGCAGGGTCAAATAATAATAATCACAGTGGTTGACGAGGGCGCAACAGGTCAGCACCTCAGGAGGAAATGTCAGTTGGCTTATCATAGCCGATCATTCAGAGTATCTCTACCACTCCTGCTGTCTCTAGAGAGTTGAAAACAGCAGGTCTGGGACAGGTAGCACGTCCGGTGAACAGGTCAGGGTTCCATAGCCGCAGACAGAACAGTTGAAACTTGAGCAGCAGCATGTACAGGTGGACTGGGGAAACAATGAGTCATCAGGCCAGGTAGTCCTGAGGCATGGTCCTAGGGCTCAGGTCCTCCGAGAGAGAGAGAGAAAGAAAGAAAGAACGAGAGAAAGAAAAATAGAGAGAGAATTAGAGAGAATTAAATTCACTCAGGACACCGGATAAGACAGGAGAAGTACTCCAGATATAACAGGCTGACCCTAGACCCTCGACATGTAAACTACTGCAGCATAAATACTGGAGGCTGAGACAGGAGGGGTCGGGAGATACTGTGGCCCCTTCCAACGATACACCCGGACAGGGCCAAACAGGCAGGATATAACCCCACCCACTTTTCCAAAGCACAGCCCCCACCTTACTAGAGGAATATCTTCAACCACCAACTTACCATCCTGAGACAAGGCCGAGTATAGTCCACAAAGATCTCCGCCACGGTACAACTCTTGGGGTGGCGCCCACCCAGACAGGAAGATCACGTCAGTGACTCAACCCACTCAAGTGACGCACCCCTCCTAGGGACGGCATGGAAGAGCACCAGTAAGCCAGTGACTCAGCCCCTGTAATAGGGTTGATGTGCTACCTGTTAAGTGCTACCTTATATAATGTAACTTACTTACCCTACATTATTCATCTCATATGCATACGTATATACTGTACTCTATATCATCGACTGTATCCTTATGTAATACATGTATCACTAGCCACTTTAAACTATGCCACTTTGTTTACATACTCATCTCATTTGTACATACTGTACTCGATACCATCTACTGTATCTTGCCTATGCTGCTCTGTACCATCACTCATTCATATATCCTTATGTACATATTCTTTATCCCCTAACACTGTGTACAAGACAGTAGTTTTGGAATTGTTAGTTAGATTACTTGTTATTACTGCATTGTCGGAACTAGAAGCACAAGCATTTCGCTACACTCGCATTAACATCTGCTAACCATGTGTATGTGACAAATAAAATTTGATTTGATTTGATTTGATTTGAGGCAGAGAATCCCAGTGGAGAGAGGGGAACCGGCCAGGCAGAGACAGCAAGGGAGGTTCGTTGCTCCAGTGCCTTTCCGTTAACCTTCACAATCCTTGGCCAGACTACACTCAATCATAGGACCTACTGAAGAGATGAGTCTTCAATAAAGACTTAAAGTTTGAGACTGAGTCTGCATCGCTCACATGTGTAGGCAGACCATTCCATAACAATTGAGCTCTATAGGAGAAATCCCTGCCTCCAGCTGTTTGCTTAGAAATTCTGATCGTAGTTGCAGACCTCGCAGTGGTATACCACATGTAACAACACCTGCACAGGATCGGTACATCCAAATATCACACCTGCGGGACAGGTACAGGATGGCAACAACAACTGCCCGAGTTACACCAGGAATGCACAATCCCTCCATCAGTGCTCAGACTGTTCGCAATAGGCTGAGAGGCTGGACTGAGGGCTTGTAGGCCTGTTGTAAGGCAGCATCATCAGACTGAGCTTGTTGTCATTGCAGGCAATCTCTGTGCGTTACAGGGAAGACATCCTCCTCCCTCATGTGGTACCCTTCCTGCAGGCTCATCCTGACATGACTCTCCAGCATGACAATGCCACCAGCCATACTGCTCGTTCTGTGCGTGATTTCCTGCAAGACAGGAATGTCAGTGTTCTGCCATGGCCAGCGAAGAGCCCAGTTCTCAATCCCATTGAGCACGTCTGGGACCTGTTGGATCAAAGGGTGAGGGCTAGGGCCAATCCCCCCAGAAATCTCTGAGAACTTGCAGGTGCCTTGGTGGAAGACCTGGCAAATCTGGTGCAGTCCATGAGGAGGAGATGCACTGCAGTACTTAATGCAGCTGGTGGCCACACCAGATACTGACTGTTACTTTTGATTTTGACTCCCCCCTTTGTTCAGGGACACATTATTCCATTTCTGTTAGTCACATGTCTGTGGAACTTGTTCAGTTTATGTCTCAGTTGTTGAATCTTGTTATGTTCAAACAAATTTTTACACATGTTAAGTTTGCTGAAAATAAACGCAGTTGACAGTGAGAGGATGTTTCTTTTTTTGCTGAGTTTACCAGAATCTTTCAAGGATTTTATGTAATCTATCACAAGACTTCTAGTGGCCCTTTTGGGCACTTCAGATTATCACAGGTGTTTGTAATTATCTCTGGCCCTCTGTGTTGCCTTATCACTTATCGTGTATATATAAAATCATTAAATTAGATGATTTTGAGAGACAAAAAATGTATGTAAAACATCCTAAATATACACTGAGTGAACTAAACATTAGGAACACCTGCTCTTTCCATGGCATAGCTTGACCAGGTGAATCCAGGTGAAAGTTATGATCCCTTATTGATGTCACTTGTTAAATCCACTTCAATCAGTGTAGATGAAGGGGAGGAGATGGTTAAAGAAGGATTTTTAAGCCTTGAGAGAATTGAGACATGTATTGTGTATGTGTGCCATTCAGAGGGTGAATGGGCGAGACAAAACATGTAAGTGCCTTTGAACGGGGTATTGTAGTACTGTAGATGCCAGGCGCACCGGTTTGTGTCAAGAATTGCAACACTGCTGTTTCTTTACATTCAACAGTTTCCCGTTTGTATCAAGAATGGTCCATCACCCAAAGGACATCCAGCCAACTTGACACAAAAGCTTTTTTCATTAATCAGGCTATTTTCTCTTGAACCATATAGTTTATTTACTATAAACTTATGGTTACTCTTGGGCAATATGAACAAATATAAAAAATAAATACTATATATAATTAATTTAAAAAATGGTATTACAGTTTTTTACAATCACTTTGGCACTAATTTCAGAACCTTGTGGTCATTTTTCAAAACTCGACACAAAACTCAAAACGGTCATCACTTGTGCATTCATATCTTTAAAGAAACCTTGCACTTGCAGAATCATTGGTTCAAATAACTCATTTATCATGAAATACCATGGTAACATTCATTTAGATCACCCACACACAAGATACCGATAGTTTCACTGTGTAGTTGTTCCTACAATCATTAAATATTGTAGAACAAAATATGTGATACATGTTTCATTATGGTACTACACGTAAATACATCACTATAAAAGGACTAGTAGAGAGAATACTACAGACACAGTGGAATCATTGAACAAAATATGAAATTGATTGAAGAAATACAATAAAATCACAACATAGGTTTCTTTGAATCAAAGCAAAAAATTATTAGCTACCAAAAATGAAAAATACTACAGTAAAACGTCAACTGCAGTGTTCCTCACCTGGCTTACTGTAAAAAGCAAAACAAAGGGTTAATTACTGTACTTCTATATTTCCCTCAACCCTGTCTTGTGGATTTGGCCACAGGTTCTCATCCACATCACAATGGAGGTTTTCATTAGCCAAATATGTTGTGAAGAATCTTCAGGCATGGCGAATCCAGGCCTGACACTGGTCTGCCGTGAGGTCATTGCATGGTGAATCCAGGCCTGACACTGGTCTGCCATGATGTCATTGCATGGTGAATCCAGGCCTGACACTGGTCTGCCGTGATGTCATTGCATGGTGAATCCAGGCCTGACACTGGTCTGCCGTGATGTCATTGTATGGTGAATCCAGGCCTGACACTGGTCTGCCGTGAGGTCATTGCATGGTGAATCCAGGCCGGACACTGGTCTGCCGTGATGTCATTGCATGGTGAATCCAGGCCTGACACTGGTCTGCCGTGATGTCATTGCATGGTGAATCCAGGCCTGACACTGGTCTGCCGTGATGTCATTGCATGGTGAATCCAGGCCTGACACTGGTCTGCAGTGATGTCATTGCATGGTGAATCCAGGCCTGACACTGGTCTGCCGTGATGTCATTGTATGGTGAATCCAGGCCTGACACTGGTCTGCCGTGATGTCATTGCATGGTGAATCCAGGCCTGACACTGGTCTGCCGTGATGTCATTGCATGCGTCATCCATGGCCTGGAGAAGGGTGGCTTGTTCGTGAGGGCACCTATCATATACCTTCCACCTCCATGTGGAGAAAAATTCCTCAATCGGGTTAAGGAAAGGAGAGTCTGGGGGTAAATTGTGGTTGGGCCTGAAACCATGCTTGCAACATTTGACATAGGTCAAATGTTCCCATTTGACATAGGTCATGCCATCAGCTCTACAGACCTGATTTAACTCATCAAGGAAAGTTACAACTCAAGGAAAGCCTGCAACTCAATATATAGAGTATATAGAGTAGAGTTGTTTGACCAAACATTAGAACAGACAAGATGAGTAATCTAAGCAACTTTGACCGTGGTATGATTGTTGATGCCACACATGGTGATTCCAGCATCTCAGAAACAGCTGCCTTCCTGGGATTTTTACTCACTACAGTCTCTACAGTTTACAGAGAATGGTGCGATAAACAAAACACGTTCAGTGAGCAGCATTTCTGTGGGCAAAAACACCTTGTTAATGAGAGAGATCAGAGGACAATGTCCAGACTCATTCAAGATAACAGAAAGGCCACAAATACTCAAATAACAGCTGTTTAAAACAGTGGTGTGCAGAAGGGCATCTCTTAACATACAACACCATGAATAATTCAGGCTGTTGTGGAGGCAAAAGGGAGTCCTACCCAGTACTAGATAGGTGTACCTAATAAAGTGGCCAGTGAGTGTACAATAATGTCAAATCTGAAAACATGGTCTGGAAAAGTGGTACATGGGACCATAGAAACAGTGTCTGATAAAGAATGATGATGACATATTACATCCATAGATAATATAGTCCAATTGGTTCATGTTCCATGGTAATTGGTGTCAATGGAACTTTCATGATCTAAACATGGAATATTGTTTGTCAGTTTCCATAAAACTATGCATTAAGAGTAATGCAACAGTCACTTATCATTTTGAGCAGTTGTATCAATTGATAGTTAGATCATTGTAATGAAATGAATAGACAGTCATCTCAGATGTAATTTGTGAATTGCATTTTGAAATGGTAATACTTTGATGTTAAGTTGTGTCATTTTGAACAGTTGATTTTAGTTCAATGAACAAATGATCTTAGCTTTATGTGTATTATATCCAAGCAATTGGGAAAAGTGTTAGACATTTGAAAAATGTTGCATTTTGATCATCGGTGTGATCATTTTGTGTCTAGAGTTTTGAAAAATGACATCAAGGTTCTGAAATTAGTGCCAAAGATTGTGATTGTAAAAAACTGTAAAGTATAAATTACCAAAGGTAGTATCGATTGCCATACTGTAGATGTTCTGTTAATTACCAAAATTACAGAAGATTCCGGTAACTTTGGTAAATTACCGGTAGCTTTGCAACCCTAGGCCTGACCAAGACTGTGTTAGCCAGCTGAGCTAAAACCTATAGGTATTATCTATGGGGAGCTAAGGAAAGTCTTCAGGTCTCTTGGTTAGTCATTACATAAGTGTGTGATGGTGAGAGTTGACAACAGCATCTCTATGATTACACATGAAGATATCATCTCACCTCTGATTGGATGATATCACTGCTTTAGGTGTGACATCCAAGGTGTGAGAGAGACCGACCGACCAGGGAGATGTCAAAAGTGATAACTTCTATTCCTTTCTCAGTCCCGCTGTTCTTGGTTTTGAATCATATTCTTTGCTCCACATTCCTCCCCCTCCCTCTCTTTCACTGTCCTGTGTCTGTCTTATGCATGCATGTGTGTGTCTGCCTATGTCTGTGTGGGTGTAGGTGTGAGTGTATGTGTGAGTGGGTTTGTGTGTGTGTGTGTGTTTATGTGTGTGAGTGTGAGTGTATGTGTGAGTGGGTTTGTGCGTGTGTGTGTGTGTGTGTGTGTATGTGTGTGTGTTTATGTGTGTGAGTGTATGTGTGTGGGTGTGTATGTGTGAGTGTGTGTGTGTGTGTGTGTGTGTGTGTGTGTGTGTGTGTGTGTGTGTGTGCGTGTGTGTGCGTGTGTGTGTGAGAAAAAGAGAGAGTGTAGGTGTGGTTTGTGTGTGTGAGTGTATGTGTGTGTGGGCTTGTGTGCTTGTGTGCGTGTGTGTGTGTGTGTGTGCTTGTGTGCGTGTGTGAGTGTGAGTGTGTGTGTGTGTGTCCCTAAGGACTACTAGCAGTGTTTTTGTCTTGTCATGTCTCATTCATCATCTTCATTAGCTTCACATGCAGTGCAGCTGACACACACACACACACACACACACACACACACACACACACAAACACAAACACACACGCACGTGCGCACACACACACATTTCTCCTGAAGAACTGGATTACCACAGAAAAGTTCTGTATGTATGTATGTATGTATGTATGTGCGTGCGTATGTATGTATGTATGTATGTATGTATGTATGTATGTATGTATGTATGTATGTATGTATGTATGTATGTATGTATGTATGTATGTATGTATGTATGTATGTATGTATGTATGTATGTATGTATGTATGTATGTATGTATGTATGTATGTATGTATGTATGTATGTATGTATGTATGTATGTATGTATGTATGTATGTATGTATGTATGTATGTATGTATGTATGTATGTATGTATGTATGTATGTATGTATGTATGTATGTATGTATGTATGTATGTATGTATGTATGTATGTATGTATGTATGTATGTATGTATGTATGTGCGTGTGTTGCCTGCAGATAAAGCTATGCTTCATATTGTACAGTAGTGGTTAAGGTGAAAAGAAGAGGTCAGTTCTGTCTACAGTAACAAGCTGTGCCATTAATCAGACACACTTCTCTGTGTTCTAAATCACCCTCACACACACCAGCCAGGACACCTCAGATCGACTTCAGTATTCAACGTCTGTCCACGTCCCGGGGATGTGGGGAGATGCCTTCAATACCCCTGCCACCAGGGGCAACGTGAGCGCCTATTACCTACCATCTTACCACACACACACACACACACACACACACACACACACACCAGCACACACACACACCCACACACCAACACACACGCACACACACACACACCAACACACACACTCACACATACATACATTCTCTGTGGGTAATTAGCATGAGTACCTTAATACCTACGCACCATGGGGTCACACACGGTGTGTGTTTGTTTGTCTATTTATGAAGAGTATGTAGTCAGCTTGGGTCCATCGTACCGGAAACATTAATAAAAAATGGTAACAACCACGCTGCATGGACATCACACATACACACATCTACACACACATATCCACACACATGCACACAAACACGTTGGTGTTACTATCCAAGTGGGGATCAAACAATGTATTCCCATTCAAAATACTATTTTCCTTAACCCCTAACCCTTAACCTAACCATAATCGTTACTCCTAACCCTAAAACTAAACCTGACCCTAATTGTGACCCTAATCCTAATTGTAACCCTAAACCTAACCTCTGAACCTAAGTTAGCATAATTCCTTTTGGGGATCTGCGAAATGTCCCCACTTGTCAAGTCCTTGTTTTCCTTGTGAGAACTTTTGGAACCCAAAAGGATAGTAAAGTTACACAACACACACACACACATGCTCTCACAAGCAATGACAAGCCACCTGGGTCTGTCAATTTGGATGGAAATTACTGAGGATATTTTCTCCTCCTATTTGCCATCTCTTCAGTCTAAGCTTACAAAAAAGTGTGTGCCCTGGAGGGAAGCAAAAGTCATTCTGCTACCCAGGAATAGTAAAGCACTCTTTACTGGTTTAAATAGACGACCAATCAGCCTGTTACCAACCCTTAGTAAAAATGGTGTATGACCAGATACAATGCTATTTTACAGAAAATAAATTAACAACAGACTTTCAGCATGCTTATAAGGAAGGGCATTTAACATGCTCAACACTTACACAAATGACTGATGATTGGCTGACACAAATGACTGATGATTGGCTGAGAGAAACTGATAATTAAAAGATTGTCGGTGGCTGTTATGTTAGACTTCAGTGCGGCTTTTGACATTAACGATCATAGTCTGCTGCTGAAAAAACATATGTGCTATGGCTTTACTTTACACCTCTGGCTATGCCAGGGCAGCTGTGTAGGCTCCGTACTTTTTTCAATCTCACTAATGACCTGCCACTAGCTCTGAGTAAAGCCCATGTGTCTATCTATGCGGATGACTCAACAATATATTTACGTCGGCTACTACAGTGAGTGGAATTACTGCAACACTTCACAAGGACTTGCTGTCAGTTTCAGAATGGCTGTCAAGAAATAAGTTGCTTCTAAATATTTCCAAAACTAAAAGTGTTGTATTTGGGACAAATCATTCACTAAACCCTGAAACCTCAACTAAATATTATAATGAATAATGTGGAAATGGAGCAAGTTGAGGTGACTAAACTGCTTGGATTGTAAACTGTTTAGATCAAAACATATTGATGCAACAGTAGCTAAGATAGGGAGAGGTCTGTCCATAGTAAAGCACTGCACTGCCTTCATAACAACAACATCCACAAGGCAGGTCCTACAGGTCCTAGTATTGTTGCACCTGGACTACTGCCCAGTCGTATGGTCAGGTGCCACAAAGAGGGGCTTGGGAAAATTACAACTGGCCCAGAGCAGGGCACCACGGCTGACCCTTAAATGTACACATAGAGCTTACATGAATAATATACATGTCTAGCCACGGCGACCCTACATAATGACACAGGACTGAGGGGCAGCTCGGGACAGAGGTAGCTCGGGACTGAGGGGTAGCTCGGCACTGAGAGGAAGCTCGGCACTGAGAGGAAGCTCGGCACTGAGAGGAAGCTCGGCACTGAGAGGAAGCCCAGGCAGGTAGTTGGCTCTGGCAGATCCTGGCTGGCTGGCAGTTCTGGCAGATCCTGGCTGACTGGCGGATCCTGGCTGAATGGCGAATCTGGAAGATCCTGGCTGATTGGCAGCTCTGGCTGCTCCATGCTGACTGGCTGCTCTGGCTGCTCCATGCTGACTGGCTGCTCTGGCTGCTCCATGCTGACTGGCTGCTCCATGCTGACTGGCTGCTCCATGCTGACTGGCTGCTCCATGCCGATTGGCTGCTCCATGCTGACTGGCGGCTCTGGCTGCTCCATGCTGACTGGCGGCTCTGGCTGCTCCATGCTGACTGGCGGCTCTGGCTGCTCCATGCTGACTGACGGCTCTGGCTGCTCCATGCTGACTGGCGGCTCTGGCGGCTTCTTGCAGACTGGCAGCTCTGGCGGCTTCTTGCAGACTGGCAGCTCTGGCGGCTTCTTGCAGACTGGCAGCTCTGGCGGCTTCTTGCAGATTGGCAGCTCCTTGCAGACTGGCAGCTCCTTGCAGACTGGCATCTCCTTGCAGACTGGCAGCTCCTTGCAGACTGGCAGCTCCTTGCAGACTGGCAGCTCCTTGCAGACTGGCAGTTCTATGCAGACTGGCAGTTCTATGCAGACTGGCAGTTCTATGCAGACTGGCAGCGCTAAACACGCGGGAGACTGCAACAGCGCTGTAGAGGAGGAAGGCTCTGGCAGCGCTAGATAGGCGGGAGACTCCGGCAGCGCTGGAGAGGAGGAAGGCTCTGGCAGCGCTGGACAGGCGAGGCGCATTGTAGGCCTGATGCGTGGTGCTGGCACTGGTGGTACTGGGCCGAGAACACGCACAGGAAGCCTGGTGCGGGGAGCTGCCACCGGAGGGCTGGTGCGTGGAGGTGGTACTGGGTAGACCGGACCGTGCAGGCGCACTGGAGCTCTTGAGCACCGAGCCTGCCCAACCTTACCTGGTTGAATGCTCCCGGTCGCCCTGCCAGTGCGGCGAGGTGGAATAGCCCGCACTGGGCTATGCAAGCGAACCGGGAACACCGAGCGCAAGGCTGGTGCCATGTAAGCCGGCCCAAGGAGACGCACTGGAGACCAGATGCGTAGAGCCGGCTTCAAGGCACTTGGCTCGATGCTCACTCTAGCCCGGCCGATACGCGGAGCTGGAATGTACCTCACCGGGCTATGCACCCGCACTGGAGATACCTTGCGCACCACAGCATAACACGGTGCCTGCCCGGTCTCTCTAGCCCCCCAGTAAGCACAGGGAGTTTGCGCAGGTCTCCTACCTGGCGTAGCCATACTCCCTGTGAGCCCCCCCCAATAAATTTTGGGGGCTGACTCCCAGGCTTCCTTGCCAACCGTGTTCCCTCGTATCGCCGACTCCTCTCTCCGGCTACCTCTGCTCTCCTAAGTGCCTCCACCTGTTCCCATGGGAGGCGATCTCTTCCAGCCAGTATCTCCTCCCAAGTGTGACAACCCTTGCCGTCCAAAACGTCCTCCCATGTCCATTCCTCTTTACGCTGCTCCTGCTGCCTTTCACCACGCCATTTAGGTAGCCTGTTTGGTGTTGGGTTTTGGTGGGTGATTCTGTAACGGTTTTCTTGTGGTGAAGGAGAGTCAGACCAAAATGCAGCGATGTGATGATTCATGTTTGTGTGTGTGTGAAGGAAAAACTATACATGAATAAACTACAAAATAATGAAATGTGAAAACCTAAACAGTCCTATCTGGTGCAAACACAGAAACAGGAACAATCACCCACAAACACACAGTGAAACCCAGGCTACCTAAATATGGTTCCCAATCAGAGACAATGACTAACACCTGCCTCTGATTGAGAACCATATCAGGCCAGACATAGAAATAGACAAACAAGACATCCAACATAGAATGCCCACTCAGATCACACCCTGACCAACCAAAACATAGAAACATACAAAGCAAACTATGGTCAGGGTGTGACAATAGGCAACATATGAGACGTGAATACGCAACATATGAGACGTGAATAGGCAACATTTCATTTCAGACAGTGTGTATTTCCTCTTGCTTCAGTTCAAATAATGGCCGCCATTGATATCAAGAAATGTTGCGTCATATTTTACGTGGTTGTGCCATATTTCTACTGCATACTTTCCATTGCATCGATGCATGCTTCAAAATATGTACAAACTGATTACGCATTCGAGAATGGACCTCCGTGCTCCGCTTTGCATACTTTGATTTGGACTCATACTCCGACCATCCCGTGCTCTAATTTACATGCTCTTATCACGGTAGTCACTACTTGCTTTTTTAGGAAGCATTGACATGTTGAGTGCACCGACCTGTCTGTTTTAACTACTAGCAGCTCAGACACCCATGCATACCCCACAAGACATGCCACCAGAGGTCTCTTCACAGTCCCCAAGTCCAGAACAGACTATGGGAGGCGCACAGTACTACATAGAGACATGACTACATGGAACTCTGTTCCACATCAAGTAACTCATGCAAGCAGTAAAATTAGATTTAGAAAAAAAACAGATGAAAATACACCTTATGGAATAGCAAGAAATGAAGATACACATAACCAGGTAGAAACACACATAACATACACACTATACACACAGAACATACTGTACACACTCTACACACACACTCTACCCACACGTCACCTGAATTGTGTGTTGTAGTAGAGTAGTGCCCAGAGGGCGCACACTCAATGTCTTGTAAAATCTGTTGGACCCCAGGAAGAGTAGCTGCTGCCTTGGCTGTAGCTAATGGGGATCCTTAATAAATACAAATAGAAATAAGATGAGGAAGAACAAAGGAGGATGACACCAATCATCTCTATCACACACACACACACACACACACACACACTACATCAACCCTTAAGCCCAAACATTTCTCGCCAGACTTAGTTTTGTCTTCTTAATGACAACATGACTTCAATAGCTTCAGAAAGGGACATTAAATGTGTGTGTGTGTGCACGTGTGTGTGCGTGTGTGTGTGTGTGTGCGCGTGTGTGTGCGTGTGTGTGTGTGCACGTGTGTGTGCGTGCGTGTGTGTGCACGTGTGTGTGCGTGCGTGTGTGTGCGCGTGTGCGTGTGTGTGTGTGTGACCACACACCAATCTGAGGGCTGTGGGATTGGATATGCTACATTATACAATCCTGGCCTCATGTCAGTAATGACCTGTCTTTCCTCCAAGAGCGGTGTGTATATTAGTACTTCATCTTTCAACATGCTTTGCCACTAACCACATTGAAAGGTCAAAGGGTCACGGAGCACATCAACAACTTGTAAATCTCACAGACAGTAATATAGTAGAGGAATGAGCACACACACACGCACATACGCAGACACGCACACCCCACAATGATTGTAGGGATGGTAAAGGCCCTCCAACCAAATATTTTTCAGATTATTTGAATGTACAGGACACTGTGTAGAAGAAACATTGTGTTCTCTGGATGACATTGCATTTCTAGATATACCAGCAGTCTCAGTGGGGAGGGTCATAAAGATAATCTGACCCTGTCTAGTTATACCCTCTCAGTGAGGTGAAAACACAAACGGGTCACTTTATTCAAACGATACTTTGTGCACATACATGCTTTCTTTCAATTGGTAAAAATATTAGTTGTGAGAATAAAAGGCCAAGGACAGCAAAATATCTAGTTTTTCAGCTTAAAGACCACAGTTTACCCATGATGTTGTACAATGATTAAAAATTGATCGTCGTTTTATTCAAAGTATGATATATTTGGGCTTTATAAGTGGGAAATCTCAGACTGCCTACTAGACAGTCATTAACTATGCATGGCGTGTCTTTCCACCATGAAATGATGTGTAAAAAAAACCTAAAGATTATCACTTACACGGGCTAATCTCTTCCTGTTTACAACCTGTTGCTACTGTCTGTCTACCTCACTGCTGCAAAAAAATATTTTTTCCCCCTTCAGATTCCTTGGCACGCCCCTTGTTACAAATGCAGTTTTCTGGATGCGTGCAGTGTCTTGTAGATGTTACAGGCAGCTCACCATGAGATCACAACGAGACAAGACAGAGCATTTACCCAGTGATCGATTAACCCCGCTCTCACTTTCTCTTTCCCTCTCGCTCATTTTTCTCCACTCACTCCCTTTTCTTATCCTCTCGTTCATCCTCACTTTGTCTCTCACTGTCTCTCTCTCTCGCTTTCCTTTTCACCCCCCCCCCCCCTCTCTCTCTCTCTCTCTCTCTCTCTCTCTCTCTCTCTCTACCCATCTATATCTCATCACACTCATTCTCTCCCTATCTCTCTCTGCCCCCCCTCGCTCTCTTTTTTTTCCTCTCACTGTCTCTATCTCTCTCTCGCTATTTGTCTCTCGCTCACTGTCTCTATCTCTCTCTCGCTATCTCTCTCTCGCTGCCTCTCTCTCTCTCTCTCTCTCTCTCTCTGTGTCTCTCTCTCTCTCTCGCTGTCTCTATCTCCCTCTCTCGCTATCTGTCTCTCTCGCTTTCCTTTTCACCTTCCCCCCTCTCTCTCTCTACCCATCTATATCTCATCACACTCATTCTCTCCCTATCTCTCTCTGCCCCCCCTCGCTCTCTCTTTTTTTTCTCTTCATCTCTTCTTCCTCTGTCTATTTTTGTCCCTTCATTCTCGACCACCTGCAAACTGTCTAATTAGCTCACATCTGTTTCTGCGCTATTCATTTCAACACACACATGCACACACCAATCTCAGAAGCGCTGCACATGCCTGGCTCCCCCAATTCTTCCTTTATACATTAGATATGCTTCACAATGATGATGATGATGACGACAACAACGACAATGAGGAAGATGATGAGGATGAAATTGGTGATGATGGCGACAACAGTGATGTTGATGTCAACAGTGATGATCACGTCTGTGTGTTTGTCTCTCATCAGGTCTCCGCAGCAGATACTCCTGCAGTGTATGTAGTGTTGTGTTGAACTCCATTGAACAGTACCACGCACACCTCCAGGGCTCCAAGCACCAGAACAAGTAAGTTGATAACACTAACTATGGAGAGAAGTTGATAATACTAACTATGGAGAGAAGTTGATAATACTAACTATGGAGAGAAGTTGATAACACTATGGAGAGAAGTTGATAACAATAAATATGGAGAGAAGTTGATAACACTATGGAGAAAAGTTGATAACACTATGGAGAAAAGTTGATAACACTATGGAGAGATGTTGATAACACTATGGAGGGAAGTTGATAACACTATGGAGAGAAGTTGATAACACTAAATATGGAGAGAAGTTGATAACACTAAATATGGAGAGAAGTTGATAACACTATGGAGAAAAGTTGATAACACTATGGAGAGATGTTGATAACACTATGGAGGGAAGTTGATAACACTATGGAGAGAAGTTGATAACACTAAATATGGAGAGAAGTTGATAACACTAAATATGGAGAGAAGTTGATAACACTATGGAGAAAAGTTGATAACACAATGGAGAGATGTTGATAACACTATGGAGGGAAGTTGATAACACTATGGAGAGAAGTTGATAACACTAAATATGGAGAGAAGTTGATAACACTATGGAGAAAAGTTGATAACACTATGGAGAGAAGTTGATAACACTATGGAGGGAAGTTGATAACACTATGGAGAGAAGTTGATAACACTAAATATGGAGAGAAGTTGATAACACTAAATATGGAGAGAAGTTGATAACACTAAATATGGAGAGAAATTGATAACAATAAATATGGAGAGAAGTTTATAACACTAAATATGGAGAGAAGTTGATAACAATAAATATGGAGAGAAGTTTATAACACTATGGAGAGAAATTGATAACACTATGGAGGGAAGTTGATAACACTATCTATGGAGAGAAGTTGATAACACTAAATATGGAGAGAAGTTGATAACAATAAATATGGAGAGAAGTTGATAACAATAAATATGGAGAGAAGTTGATAACACTATGGAGAGAAGTTGATAACACTATGGAGAGAAGTTGATAACACTATGGAGAGAAGTTGATAACACTATGGAGGGAAGTTGATAACACTATCTATGGAGAGAAG
>NC_092166.1:74603689-74613689 GCF_045791955.1 Oncorhynchus clarkii lewisi
AAAGTAATGGTGTTCCAAAAAAGCTCTAGTTGCAGGACCACAAGTACAAATTCCATCTAGACACTGTTGCCCTAGAGCTCACAAAAAAACTGTACATACCTCGCCCTAAACATCAGCGCCACCAAAGCTGTGAACAACCTGAGAGACAAGGCAAGAAGGGCCATCTATGCCATCAAAAGGACATAAAATTCATCATATCAATTAGGATCTGGCTAAAAATACTTGAATCAGTTATAGAACCCATTGTCCTTTATGGTTGTGAGGTCTGCAGAGCAGAATTAGGCCGATACCCACTAATTTTCAAAGTCCAGAAAAGAGCTGTTAAATTCTACAACCCCCGAAAAGGAAGCGATTCCCAAACCTCCCATAACAAAGCCATCACCGACAGAGAGATGAACCTGGAGAAGAGTCCCCTAAGCAAGCTGGTCCTGGGGCTCTGTTCACAAACACAAACACACCCTACAGAGCCCCAGGACAGCAACACAATTAGACCCAAGCAAATCATGAGAAAAAAACACTCACGCGGTTCTGCATCCTCCCACTGAGAGTTGCTCAGCAACATGTTGCCTGTCAAGGAAGAATTGATCTATGTGTGTGTGTGTGTGTGTGTGTGTGTGTGTGTGTGTGTGTGTGTGTGTGTGTGTGCAAATGCTTTACATTTGTGTGTGTATAATGATACTGTCTTGAACAGACCAATTCCATACAGTAGACTATAAAATTGTTCCATAGCTGGTAAATGAAGTAAGAGGGGATTTATCTGCAGAGACAAACAAGCACTAATGTGAGAGAAATTGATTTCTGGAGGCCGGAAAAGATAATGATAGTAGTCTAATATAAGACATGAATTCATTATGAACTCAGCTGTGACTGTGGTTGGAGGCAGTGTGTGTGTGTGTGTGTGTGTGTGTGTGTGTGTGTGTGTGTGTGTGTGTGTGTGTGGATGTGTTTAACTATACTTAACTATACAACATTTGACCAACTGGGGACATTTTGTTAGTCCCCACAAGGTAAAATTCAAGTTCCAAGGGGTCTAGGGTTAAGTTTAGAATTAGTGTTAGGGTTAGAATAGGAGCTAGGGTTAGAATTAGGTTTAGGGTTAGGAGCTAGGTTTAGATTTAGGGTTAGGGTTAGGAGTTAGGGTTAGGAGCTAGGGTTTGTTTTAGGGTTAGGAGCTAGGGTTAGATTTAGGGTTAGGGTTAACATTAGATTTTCATTAGGATTTTGAATGGGACTGAATTAGTTACACATGTCTGTGTGTGCATGCGTGCGTGTTTGTAGTTTGAGGTAGTATCCCTAATGATGTATAAAGTGATGGGAATGAAAGGCCTTTTAAATACAGATCCGTCTGAAACAAAGTGTATGAGACAACAGCTCTTTCATGGTGGCTTTTGGGGAGAGTTGGATCGACTTTGTCTTAAATGTCTGAGTAGATTCTCCAGCTCACGTCGCTGTCATGATGAATTATGGAATTGGTGGTGCCAGCCAAACTCCCTGTGACAGTTTAACTACCTCTCGCAGACAGAGAGGGGAAGAAAGAGGAAGACAGAGAGGGGAGGAAAGAGGAAGACAGAGAGGGGAGGAAAGAGGAAGACAGAGAGGGGAGGAAAGAGGAAGACAGAGAGGGGAAGAAAGAGGAAGACAGAGAGGGGAGGAAAGAGGAAGACTGAGAGGGGAAGAAAGAGGAAGACAGAGAGGGGAGGAAAGAGGAAGACAGAGAGGGGTGGAAAGAGGAAGACAGAGAGGGGAGGAAAGAGGAAGACAGAGAGGGGAAGAAAGAGGAAGGCAGAGAGTGGAGGAAAGAGGAAGACAGAGAGGGGAGGAAAGAGGAAGACAGAGAGGGGAAGAAAGAGGAAGACAGAGAGGGGAGGAAAGAGGAAGACTGAGAGGGGAAGAAAGAGGAAGACAGAGAGGGGAGGAAAGAGGAAGACAGAGAGGGGAGGAAAGAGGAAGACAGAGAGGGGAAGAAAGAGGAAGACGGAGAGGGGAGGAAAGAGGAAGACTGAGAGGGGAAGAAAGAGGAAGACAGAGAGGGGAAGAAATAGGAAGACAGAGAGGGGAGGAAAGAGGAAGACAGAGAGGGGAAGAAAGAGGAAGACAGAGAGGGGAGGAAAGAGGAAGACAGAGAGGGGAAGAAAGAGGAAGACAGAGAGGAAGAAAGAGGAAGGCACAGAGGAGAGGAAAGAGGAAGACAGAGAGGGGATGAAAGAGGAAGACAGAGAGGGGAGGAAAGAGGAAGACAGAGAGGGGAAGAAAGAGGACGACAGTGAGGGGAAGAAAGAGGAAGACAGAGAGGGGAGGAAAGAGGAAGACAGAGAGGGGAAGAAAGAGGAAGACAGAGAGGGGAGGAAAGAGGAAGACTGAGAGGGGAAGAAAGAGGAAGACAGAGAGGGGAGGAAAGAGGAAGACAGAGAGGGGAGGAAAGAGGAAGACAGAGAGGGGAAGAAAGAGGAAGACGGAGAGGGGAGGAAAGAGGAAGACTGAGAGGGGAAGAAAGAGGAAGACAGAGAGGGGAAGAAATAGGAAGACAGAGAGGCGAAGAAAGAGGAAGACAGAGAGGGGTGGAAAGAGGAAGACAGAGAGGGGAGGAAAGAGGAAGACAGAGAGGAGAAGAAAGAGGAGGACAGAGAGGGGAGGAAAGAGGAAGACAGAGAGGCGAAGAAAGAGGAGGACAGAGAGGGGAGGAAAGAGGAAGACAGAGAGGAGAGGAAAGAGGAAAGCAGAGAGGAAGAAAGAGGAAGACAGAGAGGGGAGGAAAGAGGAAGACAGAGAGGGGATGAGTTATGGATGGAGGGATGGAGAGGATAGAGGGAGGGTGGTGGTGCAAAAGGGAGTGGGAGGAGTAGGGCCTGGAATTCCCAGCCATATTATCCTGATACTTAGGTGTCGATACGATATATTTTGTGATTCTCACGATTTTATATGTATTGTGATTCGATACTGTGATTTTATTGCGATTCAATGTTCCCGACATATTGCTCACCATATGTCTGCTGCAGAAGAACAAGAGACAGTCATGAAAATAAAAGTGCTGAAGAAAATTGGCTCCCTATTTAAAAAGAAGACGAAGAACAAGCTATGAAGGAATAATATTGTTTTGATGCAGGTACAGACAACGACCGCAAAAATAATATTACGATATTGTCAAAACGATACAAAAATAAAAAATGATATCTTGATATGTGGCTGTATAAAAAAAATCCCCTGTAGGAGGGAGTGATGGAACGAGGGGGGTGGAGTGGAGTGAAAGAGAGACAGAGAGAGAAGAGAGAGAGAGAGACAAACACAAACACACCCCACAGAGCCCCAGGACAACAGCACAATTAGACCCAACCAAATCATGAGAAAACAAAAAGATAATTACTTGACACATTGGAAAGAATTAACAAAAAAACAGAGAGTACACAGTGGCAGAATACCTGACCACTGTGACCACAATTTTGATAAACTCCCATATCTACTGGGTGAAATTCCACAGTGTGCCATCACAGCAGCAAGATTTGTGACCTGTTGCCACAAGAAAAGGGCAACCAGTGAAGAACAAACACCATTGTAAATACAACCCATATTTATGCGTATTTATTTTCCCTTGTGTACCCTTAACCATTTGTACATCGTTGCAACACTGTATATATACGTAATATGACATTTGTAATGTCTTTATTGTTTTGAAACTTCTATTTGTGTAATGTTTACTGTTCATTTTTATTGTTTATTTCACTTTTGTATATTATCTACCTCACTTGCTTTGGCAATGTTAACAGAGAGAAGAGAGAGAAGAGAAAGGCCGAGAGAGAGAGAGTAGAGAGAGAGAGAGAGAGAGAGAGAGAGAGAGAGAAGAGAGAGAGAAGAGAGAGTGGAGAGAGTAGAGAGAGAGAGAGAAGAGAGAGTAGAGAGACAGAGAGAAGAGAGAGAGAGAGAGACAGCGAGAGAAGAGAGAGTAGAGAGAAGAGAGAGTAGAGAGACAGAAAGAGTAGAGAGAAGAGAGAGTAGAGAGAGAGAGAAGAGAGAGTAGAGAGAGAGAGAGAGGAGAGAGTAGAGAGAGCGAGAGAGAGACAGAGAGTAGAGAGAGAGAGAGAAGAGAGAGTAGAGAGAAGAGAGAGTAGAGAGAGAGAAGAGAGAGAGAGAGTGAGAGAGACAGAGAGTAGAGAGAGAGAAGAGAGAGAAGAGAGAGTAGAGAGACAGAGAGAAGAGAGAGTAGAGAGAGAGAGAGAAGAGAGATTAGAGAGACAGAGTGAAGAGAGAGAGTAGAGAAAGAGAGAGAGGAGAGAGTAGAGAGACAGAGAGAAGAGAGAGAGTGGAAAAGGGAATGGGGGTAGAAAGAAGAGGAGTAGAAGAAGGGGCTGTGAGGGGGGATGGACCTATGAGATTAGCCCGATGTGATTTGCAACGGAGGTCTCTCGATCACTGAGAGAGGAGATGACAGGACTTCTGTACACACACACACACACACACCAGACACGATCTGTAATTGAGGTCTATAGATCACAGTGAAAGATGATGACACCACTTTCAACTTTACTCTGTCAATCTGCTAGTTAGCACTCAGTACAGCAGATTTACACTGTCCAGAAATAGAGAGAGAAAGAGAGACAGAGAAAGAATTCACAAAAACTGAGCAAACTAGAATGATGTTTGGGCCTAAACAGAGTGTACACAGTGGCAGAATATTTGACCACTGTGACTGACCCAAACTTAAGGAAAGCTTTGACTATGTACGGACTCAGTGAGCATAGCCTTGCTATTGAGAAAGGCCGTCGTAGGCAGACCTGGCTCTCAAGAGAAGACAGGCAATGTGCACACAACCCACAAAATGAGGTGGAAACTGAGCTGCACTTCCTAACTTCCTGCCAAATGTATGATGACCATATTAGAGACACATATTTCCCTCAGATTACACAGATCCACAAAGAATTCGAAAACAAACGCTATTTTGATAAACTCCCATATCTCCTGGGTGAAATACCACAGTGTGCCGTCACAGCAGCAAGATTTGTGACCTGTTGCCACAAGAAACACCATTGTAAATACAACCCATATTTATGTTTATTTATTTTCCCTTTTGTACTTTAATAATTTGCACATCGTTACAACACTGTATATATACTGTACGTAATATGACATTTGAAATGTCTTTATTATTTTGGAACTTCTGTGAGTGTAATGTTTACTGTTCATTATTGTTAATTTCACTTTTGTTTATGATCTACTTCACTTGCTTTGGCAATGTTAACATGTGTTTCCCATGCCAATAAAGCCCCTTTATTTAATTGAGAGAGAGAGAGACAGAGACAGAGACAGGGACAGAGACAGTGGAGAGACAGGGAGACAGAGAGAGAGAGAGAGAGAGAGAGAGAGAGAAATTAAGGGCTAAGGAGAGCGAGAGAGGGAGAGAGAGAGAGAGACAGAGAATGGAGAGAGAGAGAGAGAGACAGAGACAGAAAGTGGAGAGACAGAGAGAGTGAGAGAGGGAGAGAGATAGAGAGAAATGAAGGGCTAGAGAGAGAGAGGGAGCGAGAGAGAAACAGAGATTGGAGAGAGAGAGAGAGACAGAGACAGAAAGTGGAGAGAGAGAGACAGAGAGAGAGAGATAGAGAGAAATGAAGTGCTAAGGAGAGAGAGAGAGAGCGAGAGAGAGAAATGAAGGGCTAAGGAGAGAGAGAGTGAGAGAGAGAAATGAAGGGCTAAGGAGAGAGAGAGAGAGAGAGAGAGAGAAATGAAGGGCTAAGGAGAGAGACAGAGAGAGAGAGAGAGTGGAGAGAGAGAGAGAGAGACAGAGAGTGGAGAGAGAGAGACAGAGACAGAGAGTGGAGAGATAGAGAGAAATGAAGGGATAGGGAGAGAGAGAGAGGGAGAGAGAGAGAAATGAAGGGCTAAGGAGAGAGAGAGAGATAGAGAGAGAGAAATTAAGGGCTAAGGAGAGAGAGAGAGAGCGAGATAGAGAGAAGTGAAGGGCTAAGGAGAGAGAGAGAGAGAGAGAGATAGAGAGAAATGAAGGGCTAAGGAGAGAGACAGAGAGAGAGAGTGGAGAGAGAGAGAGAGAGACAGAGAGTGGAGAGAGAGACTCAAATGGGAAATATATAGAAGAAAAAAAACTTTTTCCCAAACACAGTGTGTCTAAACTCTGGTGTCCAAACCCAGCGCGCCCTAGACCTTCTGTCTGAGGCCAAACTAGGCTCACCCAGCCACATAATAATACACACAGGCACAAACGACCTGAGAGCACAGCAGGAAAGAGTGGCCACAGCACTGAAGAGAGTGATTGAAAAGGCTTCTTCTACTTTCCCCAACGCACAAGTGATCTCCACCCTGCTACCACGAAAAGACTTCCACCCTGCCACAATACAGCGGGTAAATGCAAGTATTTCCCGTGACTGTGCCTCAAAACCAAACGTTTTCCTGGCCCACCACTCCACCCTGGACTTGAACAGCCTCTATGACCAGGTCCACCTCTACAAGGCAGCAGTGCCCACCTTTGCCCGAACTCTAAAGGACATCGCTCTCAAACGTATCCCCAACACTTCACACAGCAGCAACAGATCAATAGACACCCCATCCAGACCAGCGAGACACCCTCCCAGATCTGCAGGACCCCCCCCTGGACCTACACATAGAGGACCCACGCCAAGAGGAATTACATCCAGACCACAGTACACCCAGACACATCCACACCCCCACCCCAACCAATCAACACCCCCCCACGTCAACCATGCCCACACCCCATTTAGGCCCCCTCAGATCAGACCTATGCCACTCCTGCCCACCCCATGCACCCCACCCCCGCAAAGAGGGCCTCAACATGGAAGCCACACATACGCCCAGGTAGTGAGCGGGCAAACAGTCCCAACCCCCACTCTCACACTCGCCGAAGCCAATGGCATGTACCAGATGCTCAGCAGGCTCTGCTCACACTTACTGGCCTGAGGCCAAACCACAACCAACAACATTGGACACTCTATGGAACAAAAAGCCTTCACTATATTATCCTGGAATATCCAAGGCCTGAGGTCATCTGCCTTTGGCCTAAAGAGCAGAAACCCGGACTTCACCAAAGAAATCGGTAATACAGACATTGTCATCCTGCAAGAAACCTGGTATAGAGGAGACGGACCCACTGGTTGCCCTCTAGGTTACAGAGAGCTGGTAGTCCCATCCACCAAACTACCAGGTGTGAAACAGGGAAGGGACTCAGGGGGTATGCTAATTTGGTATAGAGCAGACCTAACTCACTCCATTAAATTAATCAAAACAGGAACATTTTACATTTGGCTAGAAATTCAAAAGGAAATTATCCTAACAGAGAAAAATGTCCTCCTGTGTGCTACCTATATCCCCCCACTAGAATCCCCATATTTTAATGAAGACAGCTTCTCCATCCTGGAGGGGGAAATCAATCATTTCCAGGCCCAGGGACATGTACTAGTCTGTGGCGACCTAAATGCCAGAACTGGACAAGAACCTGACACCCTAAGCACACAGGGGGACAAACACCTGCCTGGAGGTGACAGCATTCCCTCCCACATATGCCCCCCTAGGCACAACTATGACAACATAACCAACAAAAACGGGTCACAACTCCTGCAGCTCTGTCGCACGCTGGGTATGTACATAGTCAACGGTAGGCTTCGAGGGGACTCCTATGGTAGGTACACCTATAGCTCATCTCTTGGCAGTAGTACTGTAGACTACTTTATCACCGACCTCAACCCAGAGTCTCTCAGAGCGTTCACAGTCAGCCCACTGACACCCCTATCAGACCACAGCAAAATCACAGTCTACTTAAACAGAGCAATAATCAATCATGAGGCATCAAAGCCAAAGGAACTGAGTAACATTAAGAAATGCTATAGATGGAAGGAATGCAGTTTGGAAACCTACCAAAAAACAATTAGGCAACAACAAATTCAATCCCTTTTAGACAATTTCCTGGGTAAAACGTTCCGCTGTAATAGTGAAGGTGTAAACTTGGCAGTAGAAAATCTTAACAGTATATTTGACCTCTCAGCTTCCCTATCAAATCTAAAAATCTCAAATAGAAAACCGAAGAAAATTAACAATAATGACAAATGGTTTGATGAAGAATGCAAAAATCTAAGAAAGAAATTGAGAAACCTGTCCAACCAAAAACATAGAGACCCGGAAAACCTGAGTCTACGCCTTCACTATGGTGAATCACTAAAACAATACAGAAATACACTACGGAAAAAGAAGGAACAGCATGTCAGAAATCAGCTCAATGCAATTGAAGAATCCATAGACTCTAACCACTTCTGGGAAAATTGGAAAACACTAAACAAACAACAACAAGAAGAATTATCTATCCAAAATGGAGATGTATGGGTAAACCACTTCTCCAATCTTTTTGGCTCTATAACAAAGAATAAAGAGCAAAAACATATACATGATCAAATACAGATCTTAGAATCATCTATTAAAGACTACCAGAACCCACTGGATTATCCAATTACATTGAATGAGTTACAGGACAAAATAAAAACCCTCCAACCCAAAAAGGCCTGTGGTGTTGATGGTATCCTCAATGAAATGATCAAATATACAGACAACAAATTCCAATTGGCTATACTAAAACTCTTTAACATCATACTTAGCTCTGGCATCTTCCCCAATATTTGGAACCAAGGACTGATCACCCCAATCCACAAAAGTGGAGACAAATTTGACCCCAATAACTACCGTGGAATATGTGTCAACAGTAACCTTGGGAAAATCCTCTGCATTATTATTAACAGCAGACTCGTACATTTCCTCAATGAAAACAATGTACTGAGCAAATGTCAAATTGGCTTTTTACCAAATTACCGTACAACAGACCATGTATTCACCCTGCACACCCTAATTGACAACCAAACAAACCAAAACAAAGGCAAAGTCTTCTCATGCTTTGTTGATTTCAAAAAAGCCTTCGACTCAATCTGGCATGAGGGTCTGCTATACAAACTGATGGAAAGTGGTGTTGGGGGTAAAACATACGACATTATAAAATCCATGTACACAAACAACAAGTGTGCGGTTAAAATTGGCAAAAAACACACACATTTCTTCACACAGGGTCGTGGGGTTAGACAGGGATGCAGCTTAAGCCCCACCCTCTTCAACATATATATCAACGAATTGGCGCGGGCACTAGAAAAGTCTGCAGCACCCGGCCTCCCCCTGCTAGAATCCGAAGTCAAATGTCTGCTGTTTGCCGATGATCTGGTGCTTCTGTCACCAACCAAGGAGGGCCTACAGCAGCACCTAGATCTTATGCACAGATTCTGTCAGACCTGGGCCCTGACAGTAAATCTCAGTAAGACCAAAATAATGGTGTTCCAAAAAAGGTCCAGTCACCAGGACCACAAATACAAATTCAATCTAGACACTGTTGCCCTAGAGCACACAAAAAACTATACATACCTTGGCCTAAACATCAGCGCCACAGGTAACTTCCACAAAGCTGTGAACGATCTGAGAGACAAGGCAAGAAGGGCATTCTATGCCATCAAAAGAAACATAAATTTCCACATACCAATTAGGATTTGGCTAAAAATACTTGAATCAGTCATAGAGCCCATTGCCCTTTATGGTTGTGAGGTCTGGGGTCCGCTCACCAACCAAGACTTCACAAAATGGGACAAACACCAAATTGAGACTCTGCACGCAGAATTCTGTAAAAATATCCTCCGTGTACAACGTAGAACACCAAATAATGCATGCAGAGCAGAATTAGGCCGATACCCACTAATTATCAAAATCCAGAAAAGAGCTGTTAAATTCTACAACCACCTAAAAGGAAGTGATTCACAAACCTTCCATAACAAAGCCATCACCTACAGAGAGATGAACCTGGAGAAGAGTCCCCTAAGCAAGCTGGTCCTGGGGCTCTGTTCACAAACACAAACACACCCTACAGAGCCCCAGGACAACAGCACAATTAGACCCAACCAAATCATGAGAAAACAAAAAGATAATTACTTGACACATTGGAAAGAATTAACAAAAA